>NC_092728.1:26144437-26399437 GCF_047496885.1 Scyliorhinus torazame
ATTCCTCCTGAATACACTCAACAAATTTCCCTCCATCCAAGCCCCTAATGCTATGGCTGTCCCAGTCAATGTTGGGAAAGTTAAAGTCCCCTACTACTACCACCCTATTATTCTTGCAGCTATCTGTAATCTCCTTACATATTTGCTCCTCAATTTCCCGCTGACTATTTGGGGGCCTGTAGTACAGTCCTACCAAGGACTGGGAGTGGGGAGATTTTGGAAATCGCTCCCACAGGGAGTGGGGAGAATGTGGAACTCGCTCCCACGGGGAGTGGGGAGAATGTGGAACTCGCTCCCACAGGGGGCAAAATTCTCTGGTACCGGCGCGATGTCCGCCGACTGGCACCCAAAACGACGCAAATCAGTTGGGCATCGCGCCGCCCCAAAGGTGCGGAATGCTCCGCATCATGGTGGGCAGAGCCCCAACCTTAAGGGGTAGGCCCGCGCCGGACAAATTTCCTCCTCGCCAGCTGGCGGAAAAGCCTTTGGTGCCCCGCCAGCTGGCACGGAAATGACATCTCCGGGTGGCGCATGCGCGGGAGCGTTAGCGGCCGTTGACGGCATTCCCGCGCATGCAGCCTCTTCCGCCTCCGACATGGTGGAGACCGTGGCGAAGGCGGAAGGAAAAGAGTGCCCCCACGGCACAGGCCCGCCCGCGGATTGGTGGGCCCCGATCGCGGGCCAGGCCACCGTGGGGGCACCCCCCGGGGCCAGATCGCCCCGCGCCCCCCCCCCAGGACCCCGGAGCCCGCCCGCGCCGCCTTGACCCGCCGGTAAGGTAGGTGGTTTAATCTACGCCGGAGGGAAAGGCATTTTAGCAGCGGGACTTCCGCCCATCCGGGCCGGAGAATCGCGGGAGGGGGGCCCGCCAACCGGCGCGATCCCGCCCCCCGCCGAATATCCGGTGCTGAAGGATTCGGCAACCGGCGGGGGCGGGATTCACACCAGCCCCCAGCGATTCTCCGACCCGGCGGAGGGGGTCGGAGAATCTCGCCCAGGGAGTGGGGAGAATGTGGCACTCGCTCCCATGGGGAATGGGGAGAATGTGGGACTCGCTCCCACAGGGCGAGGGCGGAATGTGGAACTCGCTCCCACGGGGAGTGGGGAGAATGTGGGACTCGCTCCCACAGGGCGAGGGCGGAATGTGGAACTCGCTCCCACAGGGAGTGGGGAGAATGTGGAATTCGCTCACATGGGGAATGGGGAGAATGTGGAACTTGCTCCCACAGGGAGTGGGGAGAATGTGGAATTCGCTCACATGGGGAATGGGGAGAATGTGGAACTCGCTCCCACGGGGAGTGGGGAGAATGTGGAACTTGCTCCCACAGGGAGTGGGGAGAATGTGGAACTCACTCCCACGGGATAGAGGATGAGCCACGATCAAATTGAATGGCGGAACAGGCTGGAAAGGCCAAACTGCGTCCTCCTGCTCCTGTTTTCTACGTCTCTACGTCACTTCAGAGGGCGGCGAGGGAAACTCCCTGCGGTCCAGAGTATTCCGGGCCTTGGATTTATAGGCCGACAGTTCCGGTTGTGATGCGTGTCAAATCCCACGGGACGTCCAGAACCCGTATTAAAGCGCAGTTCCTGCTCGCCAAGCCTCCCACTGCTGGCCCTAATGGACATCCTGACAGGTTAATCTCCAGGTCTTTAAACGCCTCCTTGTCTGGAAGCGAAAATGATGTCAAGTGATCTCCCCAGGCTTCCCAGGCAGACGGGGTAATGGATCTCCACACTGGCAGCTAAGCTCCGAGACTGAGAAGTGATTAATCTGATGCAACATTAAATAGGTTCTGACATTATACAACCGCACTGGTGAGCCCACATCTGGAGTCCTGTGGACGGTATCAGCCTCCTTATTTGGGGAAGGATGTAAATGTGTTGGAAACAGTTCGGAGAAGGTTTACCAGACTCATACCAGGAATGGGCGGGTTGTCCAATGAGGGAACGTCGGACAGGCCGGGATTGCATCCCGCTGGGAGTTTAGAAGATTCAGAGGCAACTCGGTTACAACCTTTTCAGATCCTGAGGTGGGGTCTCGACAGGGTGGCTGTGGAGAGGGTGTTTCCTCTTGTGGAAGAATCTAGAACTGGGGGTGTGGGTGTTTAAAAGTAAGGGGGTCGCCCATTTCAGATGGAGTTTCTCTCAGACGGTCGAGAGTCTCCCCCCCGCAACCCTCGATGCCCTCCCGCGTCTCCAAACCCGCGTCTCCAAACCTCAGTTTTTCAGGCCGCCTGTCTTTTGTTCTTCGAGTTGCTGCGTTTTGTCTCAACCTCACGCAGCTCTGGCGCCTTGTCCCGCCCCTCCGCCCTGATGACGAGCAGAAAAAGGAACTCGTAACGTGAACCCTGCTTTCTCGCCCAGCGTTCAGGCCGACCATACGATGCTCGGCCTTGACGAGGGCTTGGCTGAATAACGGGGAACAGAGAGGCCGAATAAATAGGCCCTGTCCATATCGACGAGCCCCAGCCGGTGGAGTGCGACAACGATGCACTTTGGGAGGACTGGCGAGGCACGGGGATACACAATGAACGTCAGGAGGTGCAGAGGACCAGAGGGGCCTTGGGATTACAGAAAAGTAGAAACATGGAACCCAGGAGCAGGAGTGGCCATTTCGAACCTGCTCCACCATTCAAAATGATCATGGCCAATCCTCAGCGCCATATACCCGTTTACTCCCCATACCCCTTGATGACACTAAAATCTAAAATATCTCTCTCTCTTTTTTGAATACCTTCAGTGACTTGGCCTCCACAGCCTCCCGTGGCAAAGAATTTCACAGGCTCTCAGAGCGAAGAAATTTCTCCTCATCTCAGTCCTAAATTCTTTTAAAATTAATTTTTCCACGATGTGGGCGTCGCTGTTTCGGCCAGCATTTAGTGCCCCTCAGAAGGTGGGGGTGAGTTGCCTTCTTGAACAGCTGCAGTCCCTGAGGTGTAGGTGCACCCACTGTTCTGTTAGGGAGGGAGTTCCAGGATGTTGCCTCAGCGACAGTGAAGGGACGGGGATATTTGTTCAAGTTGGGATGGTGAGTGACTTCGAGGGGAACCAGGTGGTTCCCAGGCATCTGCTGCTCTTGTCCTTCGAGGCGGTAGTGGTTGTGGGTTTGGAAGGTGCTGTCTAAGGAACCTTGGTGAGTTACTGCAGTGCATCTTGTAGATGGTACACACGGCTGCCACTGTTCGTCGGAGGTGGAGGGTATGAATGTTTGCGGAAGGGGGAGCAATCAAGCGGTCTGCGTTGTCCTGGATGGTGTTGAGCTTCTTGAGTGTTGTTGGAGATGCACTCATTCAGGCAAGTGGAGAGTATTCCATTACACTCCTGACTTGTGCGTTGTAGATGGTGGACAGGCTTTGGGGGGGTCAGGAGGTGAGTTACTCTCCGCAGGATTCCCAGCCTCTGACCTGCCCTGGCAGCCACAGTATTAATATGGCGGGGTCCAGTTCAGTTTCTGATCAATGGTAACCCCCAGGATGTTGATTCATAGAATCATAGAATTTACAGTGCAGAAGGAGGCCATTCGGCACATCGAGTCTGCACCGGCCCTTGGAAAGAGCGCCCTACCCAAGCCCACACCTCTACCCTATCCCCGTAACTCATTGCGGGGGATTCAGCGATGGTAATGCCACTGAATGTCAAGGGGCAGTGGTTAGATCCTGTCTTGTAGGAGATGGTCATTGCCTGGCACTCGTGTGGCACGAATGTAACTTGCCACTGGTCAGCCCGAGCCTGGACATTGCCCAGATCTTGCTGCATTTGGACATGGACTGAGGAGTCGCGAATGGTGCTGAACATTGTGCAGTCATCCGCCAACATCCCCATTTCTGACCTTGCGATGGAAGGAAGGTCATTGATGAAGCAGCTGAAGGTGGTTGGGCCTAGGACACTACCCTGTATCCTGAGAAGGTGTCGCCTGGTTCTAGATACCACCAACCAGGAAAAATGCCCTCCCTGTATCAAGTCTGTCCAGTCCTGTTAGAATTTTATATTAGATCTCCTCTCAGCCACAAAGCAGCGTAGATAAGGTGGTTAAAAAGACCTACGGGATACTTATCTTTATTAATTGAGGCACAGATTTTAAGAGCAGGGAGGTTATAACGGAGCTGTATAAAACTCTGGTTAGGCCACAACTGGAGTACTGTGTGCAGTTCTGGTCGCCACACTATCGGAAGGATGTGGTCGCAGGAGACAGGGTTCAGAGGAGGTTCGCCAGGATGTTGCCTGGGATGGAGTGTTTCAGCTATGAAGAGAGGCCGGTTAGTCTGGGGTTGTTTTCCTTGGAGCAGAGAAAGCTGATGGAGGACCTCATCGAGGTGCACAAAATTATGAGCGACATAGATAGGATAGATAGGGAGGAACCTTTCCCCTGAGTCGAGGGAAGGCAGAGATAGGGGTGGTAGAGGTGGGAACACACAACATTTAAGAAGCATTCAGATGAGTATTTCAAACATTACAGCACACAAATTTCATGTGCTGGAAAATGGGATTGCAATAGATACAGTGTTTGATGGGCTGGCACATCCACAGTGGGCCGAATAGTCCATTTCTGTGCTGTAAACCTCTATGACTCTGTGGCTTTATGATCAGTGAATGGGCCTCAACTCTTCAGGATCAGTATTAATGACTTCAATGATGGGACCAAGTGGATTGTAACCAAATTTGCTGATGGTACTAAGATTGCCAGGAAGGTGAGCTGTGAGGAGAATACAAAGTGTTTGTAAAAGGGAAATTGAGAGGTTAAGTTAGTGGGCAAAGGTTTGACAGCTAGGAAATAGTGACATAGTCCACTTTGGCAGGTTGAACAGAAAAGCAGAATATCGAAGAGCCTGTGGAATGCGGCGTTACAGAGGGATCTGGGTGCCCTTGTAGACAAATCACAAAAACTTATCTTAAGGACATAGCGAGTGTGTGGGAAGGCAAATGGAATGTCGTCCTTTATCGCAAGGGGTGGGGGTGAATGGAGTATAAAGGTCATAATGTTGCTCCAACTGTACAGGGTGGTGGCCGTTTCCGCACCTGGAGTACTGCGTACAGTTTTTGGCCTCCTTATCCTTACTAGAGGAGGGGGATTCACTCATGTTGGAGGCCATTCGGGGAAGGTTCACGGGGCCGATTCCTGGGATGAAAGATGGGGGGGGGGGGGTTGTCTGATGAGGAAAGGGTTGAGCAGGTCGGGGCCCTGTACCCTTGAGGAACGGGAGGCGATTTTATTGAGACATATCAAATTCTGACGGGGGAGGGGGTGGATGCTGAGAGGGTGTTTCCCCCTTCGTGAGGGGGAATCTAGAACTGGGGGGAGGGGGAACAGTTTGAGAAGATGGATATGAGGAGGAGTTTTTTTCTCTGGGTGGTGGGGGGGGGGGGGGATCAGTCTGTGCAACCTCCCACCCCCACCCCAGACAGCAGTGGGGGCTGCGGCTCTTTGAATATATTCAAGGCCCGGTTGGACAGATTTCTGATCAACGAGAGGGTCAAGGGTCATGGGGGGAGGGGGAGAGGCAGACAGCAAAGTGGAGTTGAGATCCCGATCAGATCAGACACGGGTCTTATCGGATGGAGGTGGGGGAGCAGGACTCGAGGGGATGAATGGCGTCCTCCCCACTATTATTGCTTATGTTTGAATTTAATCGCTGTCGTTTCTCTCTCTCTCTCCCCAGACGACAAAGGTGGAGATGGTTACTCATCGGACAGCCAGCGCTCTTTCACTGGGGACGAGTTCACCGCCAACGAGAGCTCGCGGCTCATACCCACTCCAGGAGGGACGACCGCGGACACGCCGCGAGGTAAACAAAGGCCCCCCCCCGCCAACTCCCAGGCTGGGGGCAGGAACCAAACCCAGCCCAGGCCCCTTCCCTCCCCCACCTCCCAGGGAAGGAGGGGATCCGAGATCTTCCTCCTCCACCTGTCCCGGGAGTCGGTGTCACTCGCCGGGCCGACCCCCCCCCCCCCGCTTGCCGCACCTCACTCCAATCCAATCCACTACCTCTCCGAGTCCCCCAGTGGGGGGAGATGTGGGGGGGGGGGGACACACAACCAAACTGGAAAATGTGCAAGGGACAAAGAGCGAGAGAAAGAGACAGAAGATGTGTGAGGGAAAGAGGGAGAAAGAGAGGAAAGAGAAAATGCTGGAAAATCTCAGCAGGTCTGGCAGCATCAGTAGGGAGAGAAAAGAGCTAACGTTTCGAGTCCGATGTCTCTTTGTCAAAGCTAACAGACAGAGAATGTGTGAAATATTTATACGGTGGAGTGAGAATGAAAGATGAGTCATAGCCACAGAAACCCAGGGAAACCGGATGCTAATGGCCACAGAAACCAAGGGGAAGAGTGCTCATGGCAGTCCCCAGAGAGGACAAAAGGTGAGAAAGGCCAAACAGCAGAGAAACTAACATCAGAGGATGACCTGTAGATGTGGGGGGAGGGAAAGCAAAGAGGAGAAAGGTGAAGGAAAGTTGATAAGATGGGGGGGGGGGGGGGAATTAAATATATATTAAGAAAGAAAGAATTGGTAAAAATGAAATGAAAACAAATGGGTCGAGGTGGGGTAGAGCTGATCATCTGGAGTTGTTGAATTCAATGTTCAGGCCGGAAGGCTGTAGCGTGCCTAACCGGAAGATGAGATGTTGTTCCTCCAGTTTGCGTTGAGCTTCACTGGAACATTGCGGCAGGCCAAGGACAGACATGTGGACACGGGAGCAGGGTCTTGTTTAAAATGATAAGCAACAGGAAGGTCAGGGTCCTAGGAGAAAGAGAGATTGCACGTGAGAGAGAGAGAGAGAAAAACTGTGTGAGAGAGAGGGTGAGAGAAAAAATGTGAGAGAAAGAGAGAATGTGAGAGAAAGTGGGAGAAAGAGACAGAGAATGTGTGAGGGAAAAAGAGATTGCGTGTGAGAGAGAGGGAATGTGTGAGAGAAAAAGAGATTGCGTGTGAGAAAGAGAGAATGTGTGAGAGGAAGAGATTGCGTGTGAGAAAGAGAGAATGTGTGAGAGAAACAGGAAAAATGTGAGAGGGGAAAATGTGAGGAAGAGAGAGAATGTGTGAGAGCGAGAATGTGTGACAGGAAGTGAGAGACAGAGAGGATGTGTGCGAGAAAGTAAGAGGACTTGTGAATGAAAGAGAAAATGCATGAGAAAGATAGGGGCGGGATTCTCAATCGGAAAACGCGATTGGGCGGAGAATAGATTTGTGTGACAAAATCGCTGCGGGTGCTGGATTTGACGGCAAATCGCAATTCTCCGGTGCCTCGACAGGGCCGTCAATGCGGTCCAGAACGCACCTACAGACAACACCGCTTCCATATCATTAGCGGGCCCGACCCGGGATTCTCTGGGGCATCCACGATTCTCCGCATCTGATTGGCCGAGTGTATTTACAGTGCCCTAGTGTATCTACATTAACCCCTTGTGTATTTACAGTGATGATGCATATCACCACAGTCCCTAAGAGCCTCCCCCTCTTCAGGCTCCTCTACATCCCCCTTCACCCCCCCCCCCCCCCCCCACCACCCCTCAACCTCCCACAGGCCTCTGATTACCTGCTCTGCATCTCCCCTCCATTCATACCCCCCTGCATCATCCTTTCCTGGCCCCCCCCCACCCCCTCAGGCCCTGACCCTTGGCAGTGCCAACCTGGCACCTGCACACCTTGACTCTGCCACCCTGGGAGTTCTACTGCTGGATTTGAGGTGCCACCTGGGCACCTTGGCAGTCCCAGGGAGATAGTGCCAAGGTGGCCGTGCCAAGGTGCCCACATTGCAGGGGGAGGGCCAGGTGACCACCCTGCATTGTCCCTGACCACCCAGGGGCCTCCGATGGCCCAGGAGACCCCCAGGTGCTGTTCCACCTGGTCCTGCCCATTGTGTGTGGGATTTGGGGGTGACCTGGGTAGATCCCGCGAGCCTTCATGAAGCCAGCGGGAGACGTGGCCGGGAGACCATGGCCAGAATGTGTGACTGAGAGAGAATCTGTCAGAGATGGGGATAGAGAGAGTGAGAGAATGATTGAGAGAAAGAGGATGTTGACGATGTAAGAGTGGCGGATAGAGGCGCATGGGGTGTGGAAATGCTAGCACGGACAGATGGGCTGAATGGCATGAACACTGAAACCCGCTGTAAATGTCAGTGCAATGTGCACGTTGGGCAAAGGGTGTGCATCAAGGTCCAGGGCGCGAGCCCCGACGCCGGTGTGCGATTCTGCGAGGTGCGGAGCATCGGCGCCTCGTGGCCCGCTGTCCGAGGCCGGGCCGTAAATTCTCTAGCCTGGATGGGCCGAGCGGCCGCGCGGAAACGGCAGAGTCCCGCCGACGCCGTTCACCCCTGGTCGCTGCTAGCGGGAACACTGCGCGAAGGGTCGGGGACGGCCTGTGGGGGGGGGGGGGGGGGCCCTCCGATGGGGTCTGGCCCGCGATCGTGGCCCACCGATCGGCGGGCTGGACTCTCCCTCGCCGGGCCTACTTTGTTGCGCGGCCGGCCCCTGAACGCCCACGCCATGTTGCGTAGGGGCCGGCGCGATGAAGATGTCCCCCGCGCAGGCGCAGGTTGGCGCAGCGCCCATTTGGCACCCGGAAGGGAGGCTGGGGCGGCATGAGGCGCTCCAGCGCCGTGCTGTCCCGCTGTGGGGGCCAGAATCGGTCGTCCCCGCGCCCGTTTCGCGCCGTCGTGAAACGCAACGGCGTTCACGATGGCGCGAACACTTAGTCTCCATTTTGGAGAATCGCGCCCCAGTCTCTCGGGCTCACAAAGGTGAATGTCCAGATTCACCGTGGTGGGTGGGAGATACAGACAGAGGAGAGAGAGAGAGAAGGTGGGGGGGGGGGGGGGGGGGGGTAGGGTACAGAAAGCAACGACAGAGTTGGAATGAGGAATGATGCTGATTAGACAACTGCATGCACTCAGTCCCTCCCCAGCATTCATCTTCACTTAAAGAGTTCTTGCTGAGCTTGAGAACAAGCTGCTCCCAGAGGGCAAAGTCTGATCAATTAGAGCACAGACCAGAGAGGCGAATTGGCAATTAAGCACTGGCCTGTCCTGTCCAAACCCTGTCCATTTAATGAACCATTCAAAAAGACAATCCCTGCTGCATCTTGGCACACACAAGGGCCATTCTTACACAACAGGATCCCAGTGTGAGTCCCGCAGTGATGCCAATCACTCTCACGGTCACCTATAGTGTGGAGGGAGCTTTACTCTGTATCTAACCCCGTGCTGTACCTGTCCTGGGAGTGTTTGATGCGGACAGTGTAGAGGGAGCTTTACTCTGTATCTAACCCCGTGCTGTACCTGTCCTGGGAGTGTTTGATGGGGACAGTGTAGAGGGAGTTTTACTCTGTATCTAACCCCGTGCTGTACCTGTCCTGAGAGTGTTTGATGGGGACAGTGTAGAGGGAGCTTTACTCTGTATCTAACCCCGCGCTGTACCTGTCCTGGGAGTGTTTGATGGGGACAGTGTAGAGGGAGCTTTACTCTGTATCTAACTCCGTGCTGTACCTGTCCTGGGAGTGTTTGTTGGGGACAGTGTAGAGGGAGCTTAACACTGTATCTAACCCCGTGCTGTACCTGTCCTGGGAGTGTTTGATGGGGACAGTGTAGAGGGAGCTTTACTCGGTAACAAACCCCGTGCTGTACCTGTCCTGGGAGTGTTTGATGGGGACAGAGTAGACGGAGCTTTACTCTGTATCTAACACCGTGCTGTACCTGTCCTGGGAGTGTTTGATGGGGACAGTGTACAGGGAGATTTAGTCTGTATCTAACCCCTTGCTGTACCTATCCTGGGAGTTTTGGATGGGGACAGTGTCGAGGGAGCTTCACTCTGTATCTAATCCTGTGCTGGACCTGTCTTGGGAGTGTTTGATGGGGACAGTGTAGAGGGAGCTTTACTCTGTATCTAACCCCGTGCTGTACCTGTCCTGGGAGTGTTTGATGGGGGCAGTGTAGAGGGAGCTTAACACTGTATCTAACCCCGTGCTGTACCTGTCCTGGGAGTGTTTGATGGGGACAGTGTAGAGGGAGCTTTACTCGGTAACTAACCCCGTGCTGTACCTGTCCTGGGAGTGTTTGATGGGGACAGTGTAGAGGGAGCTTTGCTCTGTATCTAACTCCGTGCTGTACCTGTCCTGGGAGTGTTTGTTGGGGACAGTGTAGAGGGAGCTTTACTCTGTATCTAACCCCGTGCTGTACCTGTCCTGCGAGTGTTTGATGGGGACAGTGTAGAGGGAGCTTTACTCTGTATCTAACCCCGTGCTGTACCTGTCCTGGGAGTGTTTGATGGGGGCAGTGTAGAGGGAGCTTAACACTGTATCTAACCCCGTGCTGTACCTGTCCTGGGAGTGTTTGATGGGGACAGTGTAGAGGGAGCTTTACTCGGTAACTAACCCCGTGCTGTACCTGTCCTGGGAGTGTTTGATGGGGACAGTGTAGAGGGAGCTTTACTCTGTATCTAACTCCGTGCTGTACCTGTCCTGCGAGTGTTTGTTGGGGACAGTGTAGAGGGAGCTTTACTCTGTATCTAACCCCGTGCTGTACCTGTCCTGGGAGTGTTTGATGGGGACAGTGTAGAGGGAGCTTTACTCGGTAACTAACCCCGTGCTGTACCTGTCCTGGGAGTGTTTGATGGGGACAGTGTAGAGGGAGCTTTACTCTGTATCTAACTCCGTGCTGTACCTGTCCTGGGAGTGTTTGTTGGGGACAGTGTAGAGGGAGCTTAACACTGTATCTAACCCCGTGCTGTACCTGTCCTGGGAGTGTTTGATGGGGACAGTGTAGAGGGAGCTTTACTCGGTAACTAACCCCGTGCTGTACCTGTCCTGGGAGTGTTTGTTGGGGACAGTGTAGAGGGAGCTTTACTCTGTATCTAACCCCGTGCTGTACCTGTCCTGGGAGTGTTTGATGGGGGCAGTGCAGAGGGAGCTTTACTCTCTACCTAACCCCGTGCTGTACCTGTCCTGCGAGTGTTTGATGGGGACAGTGTAGAGGGAGCTTTACTCTGTATCTAACCCCGTGCTGTACCTGTCCTGGGAGTGTTTGATGGGGGCAGTGTAGAGGGAGCTTAACACTGTATCTAACCCCGTGCTGTACCTGTCCTGGGAGTGTTTGATGGGGACAGTGTAGAGGGAGCTTTACTCGGTAACTAACCCCGTGCTGTACCTGTCCTGGGAGTGTTTGATGGGGACAGTGTAGAGGGAGCTTTACTCTGTATCTAACTCCGTGCTGTACCTGTCCTGGGAGTGTTTGTTGGGGACAGTGTAGAGGGAGCTTAACACTGTATCTAACCCCGTGCTGTACCTGTCCTGGGAGTGTTTGATGGGGGCAGTGTAGAGGGAGCTTTACTCGGTAACTAACCCCGTGCTGAACCTGTCCTGGGAGTGTTTGTTGGGGACAGTGTAGAGGGAGCTTTACTCTGTATCGAACCCCGTGCTGTACCTGTCCTGGGAGTGTTTGATGGGGGCAGTGTGGAGGGAGCTTAACACTGTATCTAACCCCGTGCTGTACCTGTCCTGGGTGTGTTTGATGGGGACAGTGTAGAGGGAGCTTTACTCTGTATCTAACCCCGTGCTGTACCTGTCCTGGGAGTGTTTGATGGGGACAGTGTAGAGGGAGCTTTACTCTGTATCTAACCCCGTGCTGTACCTGTCCTGGGTGTGTTTGATGGGGACAGTGTAGAGGGAGCTTTACTCTGTATCTAACCCCGTGCTGTACCTGTCCTGGGAGTGTTTGATGGGGGCAGTGTAGAGGGAGCTTTACTCGGTAACTAACCCCGTGCTGTACCTGTCCTGGGAGTGTTTGTTGGGGACAGTGTAGAGGGAGCTTTACTCTGTATCGAACCCCGTGCTGTACCTGTCCTGGGAGTGTTTGATGGGGGCAGTGTGGAGGGAGCTTTACTCTGTATCTAACCCCGTGCTGTACCTGTCCTGGGTGTGTTTGATGGGGACAGTGTAGAGGGAGCTTTACTCTGTATCTAACCCCGTGCTGTACCTGTCCTGGGAGTGTTTGATGGGGACAGTGTAGAGGGAGCTTTACTCGGTAACTAACCCCGTGCTGTACCTGTCCTGGGAGTGTTTGATGGGGACAGTGTAGAGGGAGCTTTACTCTGTATCTAACTCCGTGCTGTACCTGTCCTGGGAGTGTTTGTTGGGGACAGTGTAGAGGGAGCTTAACACTGTATCTAACCCCGTGCTGTACCTGTCCTGGGAGTGTTTAATGGGGACAGTGTAGAGGGAGCTTTACTCGGTAACTAACCCCGTGCTGTACCTGTCCTGGGAGTGTTTGTTGGGGACAGTGTAGAGGGAGCTTTACTCTGTATCTAACCCCGTGCTGTACCTGTCCTGGGAGTGTTTGATGGGGGCAGTGCAGAGGGAGCTTTACTCTCTACCTAACCCCGTGCTGTACCTGTCCTGCGAGTGTTTGATGGGGACAGTGTAGAGGGAGCTTTACTCTGTATCTAACCCCGTGCTGTACCTGTCCTGGGAGTGTTTGATGGGGGCAGTGTAGAGGGAGCTTAACACTGTATCTAACCCCGTGCTGTACCTGTCCTGGGAGTGTTTGATGGGGACAGTGTAGAGGGAGCTTTACTCGGTAACTAACCCCGTGCTGTACCTGTCCTGGGAGTGTTTGATGGGGACAGTGTAGAGGGAGCTTTACTCTGTATCTAACTCCGTGCTGTACCTGTCCTGGGAGTGTTTGTTGGGGACAGTGTAGAGGGAGCTTAACACTGTATCTAACCCCGTGCTGTACCTGTCCTGGGAGTGTTTGATGGGGGCAGTGTAGAGGGAGCTTTACTCGGTAACTAACCCCGTGCTGAACCTGTCCTGGGAGTGTTTGTTGGGGACAGTGTAGAGGGAGCTTTACTCTGTATCGAACCCCGTGCTGTACCTGTCCTGGGAGTGTTTGATGGGGGCAGTGTGGAGGGAGCTTAACACTGTATCTAACCCCGTGCTGTACCTGTCCTGGGTGTGTTTGATGGGGACAGTGTAGAGGGAGCTTTACTCTGTATCTAACCCCGTGCTGTACCTGTCCTGGGAGTGTTTGATGGGGACAGTGTAGAGGGAGCTTTACTCTGTATCTAACCCCGTGCTGTACCTGTCCTGGGTGTGTTTGATGGGGACAGTGTAGAGGGAGCTTTACTCTGTATCTAACCCCGTGCTGTACCTGTCCTGGGAGTGTTTGATGGGGGCAGTGTAGAGGGAGCTTTACTCGGTAACTAACCCCGTGCTGTACCTGTCCTGGGAGTGTTTGTTGGGGACAGTGTAGAGGGAGCTTTACTCTGTATCGAACCCCGTGCTGTACCTGTCCTGGGAGTGTTTGATGGGGGCAGTGTGGAGGGAGCTTAACACTGTATCTAACCCCGTGCTGTACCTGTCCTGGGTGTGTTTGATGGGGACAGTGTAGAGGGAGCTTTACTCTGTATCTAACCCCGTGCTGTACCTGTCCTGGGAGTGTTTGATGGGGACAGTGTAGAGGGAGCTTTACTCTCTATCTAACCCCGTGCTGTACCTGTCCTGGGTGTGTTTGATGGGGACAGTGTAGAGGGAGCTTTACTCTGTATCTAACCCCGTGCTGTACCTGTCCTGGGAGTGTTTGATGGGGACAGTGTGGAGGGAGCTTTACTCTGTATCTAACCCCGTGCTGTACCTGTCCTGGGAGTGTCTGATGGGGACAGTGGAGCTTTCCTCTATACCAGAGAGAAGGGAACAAGATAGCCAAGAAGAGAGAGGGCAATGGAGACCCCATAGGGAGGGCAATGAGAGACCCCGGAGGGAGGGCAATGAGAGACCCCAGAGGGAGGGCAATGAGAGACCCCCGAGAGAGGGCAATGATAGACCCCAGAGGGAGGGCAATGAGAGACCCCAGAGAGAGGGCAATGAGAGACCCCGGAGGGAGGGCAATGAGTGACCCCTGAGGGAGGACAATGGGAGACCCAAGAGGGAGGGCATTGAGAGTCCCCGGAGGGAGGGCAATGAGAGACCCCAGAGGGAGGACAATGGGAGACCCCAGAGGGAGGGCAGTGAGAGACCCCAGAGAGAGGGCAATGGAAGACCCCAGAGGGAGGACAATGGAAGACTCCAGAGGGAGGGCAATGAGAGACCGCAGAGGGAGGGCGGTTGGAGAACCCAGAGGGAGGGCAATGAGAGACCCCAGAGGGAGGGCAATGAGAGACCCCAGAGGGAGGGCATTGAGAGACCCCAGAGTGAGGGCAATGAGAGACTCTGGAGGGAGGGCATTGAGAGACCCCAGAGGGAGGGCAATGAGAGACCGCAGAGGGAGGGCAGTTGGAGAACCCAGAGGGAGGGCAATGAGAGACCCCAGAGGGAGGGCAATGAGAGACCCCAGAGGGAGGGCAATCAGAGACCCCAGAGGGCGGGCAACGAGAGATCCTGGAGGGAGGCAATGGGAGACCCCAGAGGGAGGGCAATGGGAGACCCCAGAGGGAGGGCAATGAGAGACCCGAGAGGGAGGACAATGAGAGACCCCAGAGGGAGGGCAATGAGAGACCCCCGTGAGAGGGCAATGGGAGACCCCAGAGGGAGGGCAATGGGAGACCCCAGAGAGAGGGCAATGAGAGACCCCCGAGGGAGGGCAATGAGAGACCCGAGAGGGAGGGCAATGAGAGACCCCAGAGGAGGGCAATGAGAGACCCCATAGGGAGGACAATGAGAGACCCCAGAGGGAGGGCAATGAGAGACCCCGGAGGGAGGGCAATGAGAGACCCCAGAGAGAGGGCATTGAGAGACCCCAGAGGGAGGGCAATGCGAGACCCCAGAGGGAGGGCAATGGGAGACCCCAGAGGGAGGGCAATGAATGACCCCGGAGGGAGGGCAATGAGAGACCCCAGAGGGAGGGCAATGAATGACCCCGGAGGGAGGGCAATGAGAGACCCCAGAGGGAGGGCAATGAGAGACCCCAGAGGGAGGGCAATGAGAGACCCCAGAGAGAGGGCATTGAGAGACCCCAGAGGGAGGGCAATGGGAGACCCCAGAGGGAGGGCAATGAGAGACTCTGGAGGGAGGGCATTGAGAGACCCCAGAGGGAGGGCAATGAGAGACCCCAGAGGGAGGGCAATGAGAGACCCCAGAGTGAGGGCAATGAGAGACTCTGGAGGGAGGGCATTGAGAGACCCCAGAGGGAGGGCAATGAGAGACCCCAGAGGGAGGGCAATGAGAGACTCTGGAGGGAGGGCATTGAGAGACCCCAGAGGGAGGACAATGAGAGACCCCAGAGTGAGGGCAATGAGAGACTCTGGAGGGAGGGCATTGAGAGACCCCAGAGGGAGGGCAATGAAAAAATTGCTGAATGGAACCAAGTGAACACGTCGTGTTTGATTGACGTTGATTCAAGTTGATTGAAGTTAAGAAGAGCAGGTGTTAAGGTTCCATTTGTGAAACTTTTACGTCCAGTAAGAAGATGATGGATTTCAAAAATACTTCACGATATACGAGGAAGCACGGAATGTGAAGTGGAATCAGCAAAATGCATTCGAGCTCTGGAGAAGACATGAAAACAACAAGACGAAACGCAAACTTGGAGAATAAAGAAGTTGTAAAAACAATTTACCAAATGAAGTTAAGGAGGGAGAATTAATGAGAGAAATGGGGAAGAAGCTGAACTCCACTTGAAACAACTGGAAAATGAGAAAAGTCCAGTGAGGAATTGAATTCACAGGTGAGACTAAGATGAGTGGTAGAGCAAAGTGTTCAGAGGGCACTGAAAGTTTGCAGAGGGATATACATAGTTCAAGTGAGTGGGCAAGGATCTGGCAGGTGGAGTTCAATGTTGGTAAATGTGAGGTCATCCATTTTGGTCGGAATAACAGCAAAATGGACTATTATTTAAAAGGTAAAATAATTGCAGCAAGGACCTGAGTGTCTTTGTGCATTAATCGCAAAAAATTGGTGTGCAGGTGCAGCAGGTAGTTAAGAAGGCAAATTGAGTTTTGCCCTTCATTGCTAGAGGGTTGGAGTTTAAAAGCAGGGAGGTTATGTTGCAGCTGTATAGGGTGCTGGTGAGGCCACACCTGGAGTACTGTCTCCAGTTTTGATCTCCTTACCTGAGAAAGGATGTATTGGAACTGGAGGGTGTGCAGAGGTTGATTCCGGAGTTGAGAAGTTTAGCTTATGAGGAGGGACTGAATGGGCAGCACGGTAGCACAGTGGCTAGGACTATTACTTCACAGCACCATTGTCCCAGGTTCGATTCCCGGCTTGGGTCACTGACTGCGTGGAGTCTGCACGTTTTCCCCGTGTCTGCGTGGGTTTCCTCCGGGTGCTCCGGTTTCCTCCCACAAGTCCCGAAAGACGTGCTTGTTAGGTGAAATGGGCATTCCAAATTCTTCCTTTGTGTACCCGAACAGGTGCCGGAGTGTAACAACTAGGGGATTTTCACAGTAACTTCATTGCAGTGTTAATACAAGCCTACTTGTGACACTAATAAAGATTATTATGATTATTATTAGACTGGGACTATACTCATTGGAATTCAGAAGAATGAAGGGGGATCGTATGGAAACATATAAAGTTATGAAGGGAATAGATAAGATAGAAGCAGAGAGGTTGTTTCCACTAGTGGCATAGAACTAGGGGCATAGTCTCAAAATAAGGGGGAGCAGATTTCGGACTGAGCTGAGGAGGAAGTTCTTTACCTGAAGGGTTGTGAATCTGTGGAATTCCCCTGCCCAGTGAGGCAGTTGAGGCTACCTCGTTCAGTGTTTTTAGGTAAAAGATAGATAGGCTTTTGCACAGGTAAAAGAATTAAGGGTTACAGTGAGTGGGCGGGTAAGTGGAGGTGACCACAGAAAGATCAGCCATGATGTTATTGAATGGCGGGGCAGGCCCGAGGGGTCAGATGGCCCACTCCTGCTCCTAGTTCTTGGGCGGGATTCTCTCGCACATCGGGGCCGGGCCGGAGAATCGCCGGGACCGGCGCGAATCGCGCCACGCCGCCCCGACGGCGGTCTGCCGATTCTCCGGAGCGCGTCGCCCCTCGGGGCCTGCTCTGCGGCCCCCCCCCCCCCCCCCCCCCCCCCCGGCGATCCTCGGCCTGGGATGGGCCGAGCGGCCACGCTAAAAAAGCTGAGTCCTGCCGGCGTCGTCCACACCTGCTCTTACCCGGTGGGACCTCGGCGTGGATGCATCTGGGGGCGGCCTGGTGGGGGGGGGGGGCGATCGGGGCCCACCGATCGGCGGGCCGGCGCCTCGGGCTGGAGGCCTCTCTTGATCCGCGCCAGCCACTGTGGCCCTACGCCATGTTGCGTGGGGACCGGCGCGGAGAAGGGAGACTCTGCGCATGCGCGGCAATCGCACCCGTCCCACTGCGCATACGCAGACCCGCGGCGCCCAGCTGACGCCGGTGATTGGCAGCTGGAACGGCCTGGGTCGCTCCAGTGCCGTGCTGGCCCCCTGTAGGGGTCAGAATTGCTGATCCTGAGGTCGTGTTGACGCCGTCGAGAAACGCGACAGCGTTTACGACGGCGTCAACACTTAGCCTCAGGATCAGAGAATCCAGCCCCATATGTTCCTACGAATCGGGAGACTGTGAATCTTGGCAATGAGAAGTTAATTGAAGAGTTAAAAACATTGACACGGACAGCAGCATCAGCAATTCAGATGGCGAACGAGACTGTGATTCCGTGCCAGAAGAAGATTGCTGAAATGGTCTTACTGAGGGAAAAGCACACCGACAACCAAAATCACAAACGCTCGATGAGAAAGGTGCTGAGTCAGAATGTTGGAATGAGGAGGAGCTTTGCCATGTGACCTAAATGCCAGAAACAGAGCGACCTTTCCTTCACAGGTGACAGAACGAGACCATGAGAGGACTGTCAGCACATAAGACTGTTCTATTGTGATGATATGTGTGCATTATTACGTAAACTGCTCGGCAGAGTAAGTGTTAACATGCGACTGGATCGTGGCCTGTAGTCACATGGCCAGAGAACCGTCTCGGACACAACTCGGTAAGTAGCAAGCCTGTGTGGAACATTTCCATGGGAGACCATATTGACAACTGTATATCATTAAAACCTACCAATAAAAGTGTTTGGGCCGCCGGGCCGGAGAATCGCCGGGGGTGGGGGGGTGGGGGGCATGAATCCCGCACCCACCGGCTGCCGAATTCTTCGGCGCCGGGGTTTTGGCGGAGACGGAAATCGCGCCGCGCCGATCGGCGGCGATTGTCCGTCCTGCGATGGGTCGAGCGGCCGCCCATTTTAGGCCGGTCCCGTCGGCGTATATTCGACCTGGTACTTACCGGCGGGACCTGGTTCTGCGGGCGGCCTCCAGCGTCCTCGGGGGGGTGCGGGGGGTTCACGCCACTCCTCGGCGCCGGGACTGCCCGCCCAGCCGGGTAGGGGAGAACCCCGCCCTATGTTTAAACACACAAACCTCAATGAGCCACCAAGACTCGAACATAAAAGAAAACGTAAGTACATACGTGTTTCACAATATGAAACTTCGATAGTGGATCAAGTGGATTCGGTAGTGGATCCCAGAATTACTGCCTCTGAGATCGGGCTCCTGACGTACCAGGTAGATATGGAGGGATGGGTTGTTCGTGAACGCGTGGATCACTTGAGGGGTACGGAGATGCTCCAGCAGTCAGTGTTACCATCAAGTACAGTGGTTAGCACTGTTGCTTCACAGCTCCAGGGTCCCAGGTTTGATTCTGGGCTTGGGTCACTGACTGTGGAGTCTGCACGTTCTCCCCATGTCTGCGTGGGCCTCCTCCGGGTGCTCCGGTTTCCTGCCACATTTCCCAAAAGACGTGCTATTAGGTAATTTGGATATTCTGAATTCTCCCTCTCTGTACCCGAACAGGCGCCGGAATGTGGTAACTAGGGGCTTTTCACAGTCACTTCATTCCAGTGTTAATGTAAGCCTACTTGTGACAATAAAGATTATTATTATTATCTCTGGGCACTGAGGGACAATTTATCATGGCCAATCCACCTAACCTACACGTCTTTGGACTGTGGGAGGAAACCGGAGCACCCGGAGGAAACCCACGCAGACATGGGGAGAACGTGCAGACTCCGCACAGACAGTGACCCAAGGCCAGAATCAAACCTGATACCCTGGCACTGTAGGCAGCGGTGCTAACCACTCTGCCAACATGATGCCCTGGAAGCAAACAGTGATGAACTGCCAGTGCCAGAAGAGGTACCCATTATTGCAGTTTCTGTCAATGTCGATCCTGTGGAAATATCTCTGACAACAGAACTACGTCTTTCTGAAAAGAACGGAAACCTGCTCAAGGACTCGATTTATAATTCTTCAACGCATCTATATAATTTAGTTAAAAGTTAGGACCAAGTGAATTTGTTATTGAAGATTGTGTAAAGGAGTTAAAGAGGGAGGGATATGGTGATTGTCCCCTTAACGGGAACACAGCAGAAAAATGTCACCTGGCTTGGAGAACCAATTGGGACTCAGTGGGGAATCCCCACAGCAGGTGTCGCCCTCTTAGGCAGGATACATTTTGGGAGCCCTCTTAGGCAGGATACATTTTGGGAGCTCTCTTAGGCAGGACACATTTTGGGAGCCCTCTTAGGCAGGATACATTTTGGGAGCTCTCTTAGGCAGGACACATTTTGGGAGCTCTCTTAGACAGGATACATTTTGGGAGCAATCTTAGGCAGGACACATTTTGGGAGCTCTCTTAGGCAGGACACATTTTGGGAGCTCTCTTAGGCAGGACACATTTTGGGAGCTCTCTTAGGCAGGACACATTTTGGGAGCTCTCTTAGGCAGGACACATTTTGGGAGCTCTCTTAGGCAGGACACATTTTGGGAGCTCTCTTAGGCAGGACACATTTTAGGAGCTCTCTTAGGCAGGATACATTTTGGGAGCAATCTTAGGCAGGATACATTTTGGGAGCTCTCTTAGGCAGGACACATTTTGGGAGCTCTCTTAGACAGGATACATTTTGGGAGCAATCTTAGGCAGGACACATTTTGGGAGCTCTCTTAGGCAGGACACATTTTGGGAGCTCTCTTAGGCAGGACACATTTTGGGAGCCCTCTTAGGTAAGACACATTTTGGGAGCTCTCTTTGACAGGACACATTTTGGGAGCCCTCTTAGGCAGGACACATTTTGGGAGCTCTCTTTGACGGACACATTTTGGGAGCTCTCTTAGGCAAGACACATTTTGGGAGCTCTCTTTGACAGGACACATTTTGGGAGCCCTCTTAGGCAGGACACATTTAGGGAGCTCTCTTTGACAGGACACATTTTGGGAGCTCTCTTAGGCAGGATACATTTTGGGAGCAATCTTAGGCAGGATACATTTTGGGAGCTCTCTTAGGCAGGACACATTTTGGGAGCTCTCTTAGGCAGGATACATTTTGGGAGCAATCTTAGGCAGGACACATTTTGGGAGCTCTCTTAGGCAGGACACATTTTGGGAGCTCTCTTTGGCGGACACATTTTGGGAGCTCTCTTAGGCAAGACACATTTTGGGAGCTCTCTTAGGCAGGACACATTTTGGGAGCTCTCTTTGACAGGACACATTTTGGGAGCTCTCTTTGACAGGACACATTTTGGGAGCCCTCTTAGGCAGGACACATTTTGGGAGCTCTCTTTGACGGACACATTTTGGGAGCTCTCTTAGGCAAGACACATTTTGGGAGCTCTCTTAGGCAGGACACATTTTGGGAGCTCTCTTTGACAGGACACATTTTGGGAGCTCTCTTTGACAGGACACATTTTGGGAGCCCTCTTAGGCAGGACACATTTTGGGAGCCCTCTTAGGCAGGACACATTTTGGGAGCTCTCTTTGACAGGACACATTTTGGGAGCCCTCTTAGGCAGGACACATTTTGGGAGCTCTCTTTGACAGGACACATTTTGGGTGCTCTCTTTGACAGGACACATTTTGGGAGCTCTCTTTGACAGGACACATTTTGGGAGCTCTCTTTGACAGGACACATTTTGGGAGCCCTCTTAGGCAGGACACATTTTGGGAGCTCTCTTTGACAGGACACATTTTGGGAGCCCTCTTAGGCAGGACACATTTTGGGAGCTCTCTTTGACAGGACACATTTTGGGAGCTCTCTTTGACAGGACACATTTTGGGAGCTCTCTTTGACAGGACACATTTTGGGAGCTCTCTTTGACAGGACACATTTTGGGAGCCCTCTTAGGCAGGACACATTTTGGGAGCTCTCTTTGACAGGACACATTTTAGGAGCTCTCTTAGGCAGGAGACGTTTTGGGAGCTCTCTTAGGAAGGAGACGTTTTGGGAGCTCTCTTAGGCAGGACACATTTTGGGAGCTCTCTTCGGCACGAGACGTTTTGGGAGCTCTCTTAGGCAGGAGATGTTTTGGGAGCTCTCTTAGGCAGGAGACATTTGGGGAGTTTTCTTTGGCAACAGGGAGCAAGCTGCAACACAGTGGCTGCTGAACAAGTCTGACAAAAGGATTTCTTAATGTGTTTACGAATGAACTTTTCATGTGCATCTTCACACTAACCCCCGTGCTGTACCTGTCCTCGGAGTTTGATGGGGACAGTGTAGAGGCAGCTTTACTCTGTATCTAACCCCGTGCTGTACCTGTCCTGGGAGTGTTTGATGGGGACAGTGTAGAGGCAGCTTTACTCTGTATCTAACCCCGTGCTGTACCTGTCCTGGGTGTGTTTGATGAGGACAGTGCAGAATGAGCTTTACTCTGTATCTAACCTGGTGCTGTACCTGTCCTGGGAGTGTTTGATGGGGACAGTGTAGAGGGAGCTTTACTCTGTATCTAACCCCGTGCTGTACTTGTCCTGGGAGTGTTTGATGTCCACATTATACATGTCCCTGTGACTGTGTTGAACTCACCAGCTCTCTCTCTTTGTCTCCTCTCTGACTGTGTCTCTCTCTCTCTCTCTATTCACTGTTGCTATGTAGACACCTCTGTATCGCAGCCAGCATTACCAGTGCCAGTCTTGGGTGACACAGCATCAAAGCGAACACCTACCCAGTATACCAATGGAGGTGCCACTTCCAGCTGTGCCCAGAGTCACCCTGGTCCGGTGTCAGCGCCTATTTGTACATCCCCAGGCGCCCGGTCAGAGAAGGCGCGCCTGGGCTCAACATCTTCTGTCTACACTCGAAGCAGCTACAAGTCAGCGACCTCTCAGCTGTCGTCGCCAGTGGGTGAAGGTGAGTAACCTACCTGCCCGTCATTGCCCACTTTAGTACCGAAGCCTGTGGGGGAGGGCGGTGATTTTTAACCGTTGTCTGCTTCGTGCTGACACCAGTCCTAGAGGCCCCACACCATAGACCACCTTGCCCCACTGCTGAGGGACTGCCTCACCACAGTAATGTTCACAGAAGGCTCTCGGAAAAGTGCCACATGAAAGTATGTTCATGATAACAATTCAGGCCATCGACTACCATTGCATTTGCCTGACTGTGGGATGGCCAAGAAGGTGGATGGAATTGATTGAATCGGCTGTGTTTTGAGTAGCCAGAATAAGCGTTCGGGGAACTGCCTTTGGGATCTGTGGTAGGGAATTTTGTAGTTTAGGAACAAGCTGGTCGGCTCCTTCAACTGTTTGTCAGTGTTTCTGCCCCCACACCACCTACTTCACCTCCCCCATACCCCATATCCTATTAATTTCTCCATCAGTGTTTATCCAGCTTCCTCCTTCCATCCTTAAGCACATCGAGACGATTTACCTCAACCACTCCCCGTGGGAGCGAGTTCCACATTCTCCCCACTCCCCGTGGGAGCGAGTTCCACATTCTCCCCACTCCCCGTGGGAGCGAGTCCCACATTCTCCCCACTCCCCGTGGGAGCGAGTCCCACATTCTCCCCACTCCCCGTGGGAGCGAGTTCCACATTCTCCCCAATCCCCGTGGGAGCGAGTTCCACATTCTCCCCACTCCCCGTGGGAGCGAGTCCCACATTCTCCCCACTCCCCGTGGGAGCGAGTTCCACATTCTCCCCAGTCCCCGTGGGAGCGAGTCCCACATTCTCCCCACTCCCCATGGGAGCGAGTCCCACATTCTCCCCACTCCCCCTGGGAGCGAGTGCCACATTCTCCCCACTCCCCATGGGAGCGAGTCCCACATTCTCCCCACTCCCCGTGGGAGCGAGTTCCACATTCTCCCCACTCCCTGTGGGAGCGAGTCTCACATTATCCCCACTCCCTGTGGGAGCGAGTCCCACATTCTCCCCACTCCCCATGGGAGCGAGTTCCACATTCTCCCCACTCCCTGTGGGAGCGAGTCTCACATTATCCCCACTCCCCGTGGGAGTGAGTTCCACATTCTCCCCACTCCCCGTGGGAGCGAGTTCTACATTCTCCCCACTCCCCGTGGGAGCGAGTCCCACATTCTCCCCACTCCCCGTGGGAGCGAGTTCCACATTCTCCCCACTCCCCGTGGGAGCGTGTCCCACATTCTCCCCACTCCCCGTGGGAGCGAGTTCCACATTCTCCCCACTCCCTGTGGGAGCGAGTCTCACATTATCCCCACTCCCCGTGGGAGCGAGTCCCACATTCTCCCCACTCCCCATGGGAGCGAGTTCCACATTCTCCCCACTCCCCGTGGGAGCGAGTTCCACATTCTCCCCACACCCCGTGGGAGCGAGTTCCACATTCTCCCCACTCCCCGTGGGAGCGAGTTCCACATTCTCCTCACTCCCCGTGAGAGCGTGTCCCACATTCTCCCCACTCCCCGTGGGAGCGAGTCCCACATTCTCCCCACTCCCCGTGGGAGCGAGTTCCACATTCTCCCCACTCCCTGTGGGAGCGAGTCTCACATTATCCCCACTCCCCGTGGGAGCGAGTCCCACATTCTCCCCACTCCCCATGGGAGCGAGTTCCACATTCTCCCCACTCCCCGTGGGAGCGAGTTCCACATTCTCCCCACTCCCTGTGGGAGCGAGTCTCACATTATCCCCACTCCCCGTGGGAGCGAGTCCCACATTCTCCCCACTCCCCGTGGGAGCGAGTTCCACATTCTCCCCACTCCCCGTGAGAGCGAGTCCCACATTCTCCCCACTCCCCATGGGAGCGAGTTCCACATTCTCCCCACTCCCCGTGAGAGCGAGTCCCACATTCTCCCCACTCCCCGTGGGAGCGAGTTCCACATTCTCCCCACTCCCCGTGGGAGCGAGTCCCACATTCTCCCCACTCCCCGTGGGAGCGAGTTCCACATTCTCCCCACTCCCCGTGAGAGCGAGTTCCACATTCTCCCCACTCCCCATGGGAGGGCGTTCCACATTCTCCCCACTCCCAGTGGGAGCGAGTCCCACATTCTCCCCACTCCCCTTGGAAGTGAGTTCCACATTCTCCCCACTCCCCGTGAGAGCGAGTTCCACATTCTCCCCACTCCCCATGGGAGCGAGTTTCACATTCTCCCCACTTCCCATGGAAGTGAGTTCCACATTCTCCCCACTCCCCGTGGACACGAGTTCCACATTCTGCCCACTCTCTGGATGAAGGCCTGTCGGCTGAAATATTCTCTCTGGTGTCTCTCAGTCCTCTCTCTCTCAGGGAGATATCTGTACAATGACTGGTGTCTCAGTCCCCCCACCCCACTCTCTCTCAGGGAGATATCTGTACACTGACTGGTGTCTCTCAGTCCCCTCTCTCTCAGGGAGATATCTGTACACTGACTGGTGTCTCTCAGTCCCCTCTCTCTCTCAGGGAGATATCTGCACACTGACTGGTGTCTCTCAGTCCCCTCTCTCTCAGGGAGATATCTGTACACTGACTGGTGTCTCTCAGTCCCCTCTCTCTCTCAGGGAGATATCTGCACACTGACTGGTGTCTCTCAGTCCCCTCTCTCTCAGGGAGATATCTGTACACTGACTGGTGTCTCTCAGTCCCCTCTCTCTCTCAGGGAGATATCTGTACACTGACTGGTGTCTCTCAGTCCCCTCTCTCTCTCAGGGAGATATCTGTACACTGACTGGTGTCTCTCAGTCCCCTCTCTCTCAGGGAGATGTCTGTACACTTGACTGGTGTCTCACAGACCCCTCTCTCTCTCAGTGAGATATCTGGGGCGTCATTCTCCGACCCCCCGCCGGGTCGGAGAATGGCCGTTGGCCGCCGTGAATCCCGCCCCCGCCCCCGCCGAAGTCTCCGCTCCCGGAGATTGGGCGGGGGCGGGAATCCAGCCGCGCCGGTTGGCGGGACCTCCCGCTGGATTCTCCGGCCCGGATGGGCCGAAGTCCCGCCCAGAAACTGCCTGTCCCGCCGACGTAAATCAAACCTGGTATTTACCGGCGGGACCAGGCGGTGTAGGCGGGCTCCGGGGTCCTGGGGGGGGGCGCGGGGCGATCTGACCCCGGGGGGTGCCCCCACGGTGGCCTGGCCCGCGATCGGGGCCCACCGATCCGCGGGCGGGCCTGTGCCGTGGGGGCACTCTTTCCCTTCCGCCTCCGCTACGGCCTCCACCATGGCGGAGGCGGAAGAGACTCTCCCCACTGCGCATGCGCGGGAAACTGTCAGCGGCCGCTGACGCTCCCGCGCATGCGCGGGGAAACTGACAGCGGCCGCTGACGCTCCCGCGCATGCGCCGCATTTCCGCGCCAGCTGGCGGGGCAACAAACGCCATTTCCGCCAGCTGGCGGGGCGGAAATCCCTCCGGCGTTGGCCTAGCCCCTCAATGTTGGGGCTAGGCCGCCAAAGATGCGGAGACTTCCGCACCTTTTTGCCGGCGCGATGCCCGTCTGATTTGCGCCGGCTTTGGCGCCAGTCGGTGGACATCGCGTCGTTGGGGGAGAATTTCGCCCCTGTACACTGACTGGTGTCTCTCAATTCCCCCTCTCTCTCTCAGGGAGATATCTGTACTCTGACTGGTGTCTCTCAGTCCCCTCTCTCTCTCGGAGAGATATCTGTACACTGACTGGTGTCTCTCAATTCCCCCTCTCTCTCTCAGGGAGATATCTGTACTCTGACTGGTGTCTTTCAGTCCCCCCTCTCTCTCTCAGGGAGATATCTGTACTCTGACTGGTGTCTTTCAGTCCCCCCTCTCTCTCTCAGGGAGATATCTGTACACTGACTGGTGTCTCTCAATTCCCCCTCTCTCTCTCTCAGGGAGATATCTGTACTCTGACTGGTGTCTTTCAGTCCCCCCTCTCTCTCTCAGGGAGATATCTGTACACTGACTTGTGTCTCTCAGTCCCTCTCTCTCAGGGAGATATCTGTACACTGACTGGTGTCTCTCAGCCCCCGCTCTCTCAGGGAGATATCTGTACACTGACTGGTGTCTCTCAGTTCCCTCTCTCTCAGGGAGATGTCTGTACACTGACTGGTGTCTCACAGACCCCTCTCTCTCTCAGTGAGATATCTGTACACTGACTGGTGTCTCTCAATTCCCCCTCTCTCTCTCTCAGGGAGATATCTGTACTCTGACTGGTGTCTTTCAGTCCCCCCTCTCTCTCTCAGGGAGATATCTGTACACTGACTGGTGTTTCTCAGTCCCCTCTCTCTCTCAGGGAGATATCTGTACACTGACTTGTGTCTCTCAGTCCCCTCTCTCTCAGGGAGATATCTGTACACTGACTGGTGTCTCTCAGCCCCCTCTCTCTCAGGGAGATATCTGTACACTGACTGGTGTCTCTCAGTCCCCTCTCTCAGGGAGATATCTGTGACTGGTGTCTCCCATCCCTCTCTCTCTGGGAGATATCTGTACACTAACTGGTGTCTCTCAGTCCCCTCGCTCTCAGGGAGATATCTGTACACTGACTGGTGTCTCTCAGTCCCCTCTCTCTCTCAGGGAGATATCTGTACACTGACTGGTGTCTCTCAGTCCCCTCTCTCTCAGGGAGATATCTGTACACTGACTGGTGTCTCTCAGTCCCCTCTCTCTCAGGGAGATATCTGTGCACTGACTGGGGTCTCTCAGTCCCCTCTCTCTCAGGGAGATATCTGTACACTGACTGGTGTCTCTCAGTCCCCTCACTCTCTCAGGGAGAATCTGTACACTGACTCGTGTCTCTCAGTCCCCTCCCTCTCTCTCAGGGAGATATCTGTACACTGACTGGTGTCTCTCAGTCCGCTCTCTCTCAGGGAGATATCTGTACACTGACTGGTGTCTCTCAGTCCCCTCTCTCTCTCAGGGAGATATCTGTACCCTGTCTGGTGTCTCTCAGTCCCCTCTCTCTCTCAGGGAGATATCTGTACACTGACTGGTGTCTCTCAGTCCCCTCTCTCTCAGGGAGATATCTGTACCCTGTCTGGTGTCTCTCAGTCCCCTCTCTCTCTCAGGGAGATATCTGTACACTGACTGGTGTCTCTCAGTCCCCTCTCTCTCAGGGAGATATCTGTACCCTGTCTGGTGTCTCTCAGTCCTCTCTCTCTCTCAGGGAGATATCTGTACACTGACTGGTGTCTCTCAGTCCCCTCTCTCTCAGGGAGATATCTGTACCCTGTCTGGTGTCTCTCAGTCCCCTCTCTCTCTCAGGGAGATATCTGTACACTGACTGGTGTCTCTCAGTCCCCTCTCTCTCAGGGAGATATCTGTACCCTGTCTGGTGTCTCTCAGTCCTCTCTCTCTCTCAGGGAGATATCTGTACACTGACTGGTGTCTCTCTGTCCTCTCTCTCTCAGGGAGATATCTGTACATGGACAGGTATCTCTCAGTCCCCTCTCTCTCTCTCAGGGAGATATCTGTACACTGACTGGTGTCTCTCAGTCCCCTCTCTCTCAGGGAGATATCTGTACACTGACTGGTGTCTCTCAGTCCCCTCTCTCAGGGAGATATCTGTACACTTACTCGTGTCTCCCAGTCCTCCCTCTCTCTCAGGGAGATATCTGTATACTTACTTGTGTCTCCCAGTCCTCCCTCTCTCTCAGGGAGATATCTGTACACTGACTGGTGTCTCTCAGTCCCCTCTCTCTCAGGGAGATATCTGTACACTGACTGGTGTCTCTCAGTCCCCTCTCTCAGGGAGATATCTGTACACTGACTGGTGTCTCTCAGTCCCGTCTCACTCAGGGAGATATCTGTACACTGACTGGTGTCTCTCAGTCCCGTCTCTCTCAGGGAGATATCTGTACACTGACTGGCGTCTCTCAGTCCCCTCTCTCTCTCTCACAGGGAGATATCTGTACGCTGACTGGTGTCTCTTAGTCTCCTCTCTCAGGGAGATATCTGTACACTGACTGGGGTCTCTCAGTCCTCTCTCTCTCAGGGAGATATCTGTACACTGACTGGTGTCTCTCTCTGTCCCCTCTCTCTCAGGGAGATATCTGTACACTGACTGGTGTCTCTCAGTCCTCTCTCTCAGGGAGATATCTGTACACTGACTGGTGTCTCTCTCTGTCCCCTCTCTCTCAGGGAGATATCTGTACACTGACTGGTGTCTCTCTCTGTCCTCTCTCTCTCAGGGAGAATCTGTACACTGACTGGGGTCTCTCTCTGTCCCCTCTCTCTCAGGGAGATATCTGTGTCATGATATTCATATAAACATACCATGGTGCAAACACACACACACTGATGGACAGATCAACGGACCAATCAACACACACGCAACATCACAGCCAATCACCAGTGAGAGCACACGCACTATAAAACAGGGAACACCACAGTTCCCGCTCACTCTACCAGGAGATAGCTCAGAGCACAGAGCTCACAGCGTGCCACTCTGACATACACCATGTGCTGAGTGCCTCACTAAGATAGTGCTAGGGCTGTGTCCACAGGTTAGCCGGTGAAGTACGAACCACAGCCAGAGGTTAACAGTGGTTGTTATCAAGAATAATAAAACAGAGTTGTACCATCTACAACCCTGTTGGTTCATTTGTATAGCGAACACCCAACACGACATAGTACCAGGATTGGAACTCAGCAACTGTGAGACCTACCTGCACATCTTCAGGGATCCGCCATCCTGCTCCATGGACACCATCAGCCCGCCGCAGCCACTCTGAATCGCTGGAAATCGTGGCTTCAACTGGAAGCTGTTTAAACAGCGCTTCCAGTTCTTCCTAGAAGCCACAGACAGGGAGAATGCATCGGACACCAGGAAGATCGCCCTCCTCCTCTCCACGGCAGGGCAACACGCCATCCACATCTACAACTCCCTGGCACTCGCGGAAGGTGAGGACAAGACGAAGTACAAGACGGTCCTGCTAAAACTTGAGCAACACTTCAGCGTGGAAGTGAATGAGAGCTTCGAGAGGTACCTCTTCCAGCAGCGCCTGCAGGGTAAGGATGAGCCTTTTCAATCTTTTTTGACACACCTCCGTATCCTTGCGCAGTCCTGCGGCTATGAGGCCACCTCCGATTCCATGATACGGGATCAGATAGTTTTTGGGGTCATCTCGAACACCCTGCGCCAGCAGCTCCTCAAAATAAAGAGCCTCACCCTAGCCACCGCCATCGAAACCTGCGTCCTCCACGAAAATGCGACCAGCCGGTACTCCCAATTCCAGGCGGCCGAATCGGCACGGCAGGGGTCCCACGAGGCCGAGCGGGTCCAGTCGATCGAGTTCCTCCCAGCCCGCGGCCCGGACGAGGGCGACCATTTTGCACGCTTTCCGAGGCCTCCCGCGCTTGTATGCGGCAAAAGAGACGTCGACGCAGAGGGACGTGATGCGCAGGCGTGCTCTACGCAGGACTGAACTGCGCATGCGCGGTAGTGCAACGAACGCCATGACGTCACGACGTGCGGCAACTGTGGATCCGCACACTTAAAGTGGCAATGTCCAGCCAAGACTCGACAATGCCTCCGCTGTGGCAGCATGGGCCACTACGCTGCCTGCTGTCGAGCAGCTCAACCTGCCAACGCTCCGCAATTCCGCCAGCCTCGCAGGGACGTGCGGGCCATTCAGCTTCCATACACCGAGTCATACCCTGACGACGTACAGACCGGTGACACCGACGACCGGGAAGCCTTCCGCATTGCGGTAATTGACAAAAATCGGATGTCCTCAAGTAGGACCCATCAGCCGATGCCAGTGCACAGCGTTAATCCAGGCGATGAATGGTGTGCCACCCTAACGGTCAACCAATCACCAATCACATTCCGTTTACACACTGGTGCCTCCTCCAATCTCCTCGTATGGTCAGCCTTCTACGCCTTGAAGGTCAAACCACCGATTCTGCCATCCCGCTGTCAGTTGGTCGATTACAACGGAAACGTTATCCCGGCCATGGGGTCCTGCCAGCTCGAGGCTACACACAATTCACATACAGCCACATTGTTCTTTGAGATAGTTGGATCCTCGAAGGACTCTCTGTTAGGCGCACAGGCGTGCAAGGTCCTCCACCTCGTTCAGCGGGTACACACTCTGTCTCCAGAAGGCACGTCCGATTTCCCGGATGCAGAATTTAGGGCGCAGCTCCACTCGCTCCTCGCCCACAACCAGGAGGTTTTCGAGGGCATGGGCACACTGCCCTACACTTACAGAATACGGCTCAAACCGGACGCCACCCCGGTCATTCACGCACCTCGTAAAGTCCCAGCACCACTCAAGGACCGCCTCAAGCAGCAGCTGCAGGATCTCCAGGACCAAGGAGTGCTTTCCCAGGTCACGGAGCCTACGCCATGAGTCAGCTCCATGGTGTGCGTTAAAAAGCCCTCTGGCGAACTCCGGATCTGCATCGACCCGAAAGACCTGAACAATAACATCATGAGGGAACACGACCCCATACCCAAACGGGAAGAGATCACGAGCGAAATGGCTCGGGCTAAAATCTTTACAAAGCTTGATGCATCAAAGGTTTTTTGGCAGATTCAGCTGGATCAGTCCAGCAGGAAGCTGTGCACTTTCAACACTCCATTTGGCAGATACTGATACAATAGGATGCCGTTCGGCATCATCTCGGCCTCCGAGGTGTTCCATCGCATCATGGAACAGATGATGGAGGGCATCGAAGGGGTGCGTGACTATGTTGACGACGTCATCATCTGGTCCACCACACCACAGGAGCACATCAGTCGTCTCCAGCGCGTCTTTGCTCGGATACGAGATCAGGGCCTGCGCCTCAACCGAGCCAAGTGTTCTTTTGGCCAAACTGAGCTAAAGTTTCTGGGGGACCACATCTCCCGGTCAGGGGTGCGGCCGGATGCCGACAAAGTGACAGCTATTACAGCCATGCCGCAGCCGGCAGACAAGAAGGCAGTGCTACTCTTTCTCGGGATGGTCAACTTCCTGGGGAAGTTTATTCCCAACTTTGCCTCCCACACAACGGCTCTTCGCCACCTGGTGAAGAAGACTATGGAATTCCAGTGGCTGCCCGCACACCAGAGTGAATGGGAGGAGCTCAAGATCAAGCTCACCACCGCCCCGGTCTTGGCGTTCTTCAACACTAATCGAGATACAAAGATCTCGACTGATGCCAGCCAGTCCGGCATTGGGGTGGTACTCCTGCAACGGGACGACACTGCATCATGGGCCCCGGTTGCCTATGTCTCGCGGGCCATGACCCCCACAGAACAGCGCTACGCGCAGATCGAGAAGGAGTGCCTGGTCTTGTTAACCGGCATAGATAAATTCCACGAAGGTCTCCCTCAGTTCACCGTGGAGACCGACCATCGCCCCCTGGTCGGCATCAGACAAAAGGACCTTAATGAGATGACCCCTCGCCTCCAGCGCATTCTGCTCAAGCTCCGGAGGTACGACTTCCAACTGGTCTACACCCCGGGAAAGGACCTCATCATCGCGGATGCCCTGTCCAGAGCAGTGAGCACACCGCCCGAATCGGAGGGGTTCATCTGTCAGGTCAAAGCGCATGTGGCCTTCACATCGGCCAATCTGCCAGCTAATGATTCGAGTCTGGCCCGTATTCGCCGGGAGACTGTGGCTGACCCCCTTCTACAACGTGTAATGCGCCACATGACGGGAGGGTGACTCAAAGGACAGTGCCCACAATTCTACAATGTCTGGGACGACTTGGCCGTCATTGATGGTGTCCTCCTAAAGCTGGACCGGATTGTGATCCCACACAGCATGCACAGGCTGGTCCTCGAACAACTGCACGAAGGCCATCTCGGGGTTGAGAAGTGCAGGCGGAGGGCCCGAGAGGCGGTATACTGGCCGGGCATCAGCGAAGACATCGCCAACATGGTGCTCAACTGCCCCACCTGCCAAAGGTTTCAGCCGGCGCAACCCCCTGAGACACTTCAGTCCCATGAGCTGGTGACGTCCCCCTGGGCGAAGGTGGATGTGGACCTCTTTCATGCGCTCGGCGGGACTATGTCATCATAATTGACTATTTTTCCAATTATCCGGAGGTCATACGCCTGCACGACATGACATCATCAGCTGTAATCAGAGCATGTAAAGAAGCCTTCGCTCGCCATGGCATTCCGCTAACCGTCATGTCGGACAATGGGCCCTGTTTTGCGAGCCAAGAATGGTCTTCTTTTGCTGCTTCATACAACTTAACGCACGTGACGTCCAGCCCTCTGCATCCCCAGTTGAATGGCAAGGCGGAAAAGGGCGTCCATATCGTGAAGCGGCTCCTCTGCAAGGCTGCTGATGCCGGATCTGACTTCTGTTTCGCCCTGCTGGCCTATCGCTCAGCCCCACTGTCCACGGGCCTCTCACCAGCCCAGCTGTTGATGGGTCGCACCCTCAGGACCACTGTGCCATCCATTCATGTTCCTGAACCCGACCATGCTCCAGTACTGCAAAGGATGCGACAGCAGCGTGCTCAGCAGAAGGTGGCACATGACTCTCGGGCGACTGATCTTCCTGCCCTGTCGCCTGGAGACAACGTCCACATACACCTACCAGAGGGTGGCTGGTCGGCAACCGCCGAGGTTCTCCGCCGCGTGGCTCCCCGCACGTTCCTGGTTCGCATGCCTGATGGCTCCATTCACCGGCGTAATCGGCGGGACCTTCGGCTGCTTCCGCGCTCGCTACGTGATCATCCACCGGTGCTACGCCCTCCTGTTGTCCCTGATGTCGACTTCGTGGAGCTTCCTGCCACCATGCCTATTCCTCTATCGCCCGTGGCCAGGCCCATTCCTCAGCCGGTGGATCCTGACCCACCCTTGAGGCGGTCAACCCGAATTCGTCGCCCACCTGAGAGACTGGACTTATGAGCCTGTTTGCACATTGGACTCACTGAATTGTTTTACAACAATGTTAATGTGTTTCTCTTCTGTCGTGCCAGGAGTTCTCTTTCGATATTTGATGATTGCTCTAGTTTTGTTTATGGTACAACCTCGTTGCTCTGTTGCATCTGACACCTTCCTATGTATATAGTTTAGCCTCATGTACATATTGTAAATATTGCACACACATACTCAGCCGCACTCAGTACACACCAATATTTATTACCATATAGGCACATATTCTTGTGAAAGGGGGGATGTCATGATATCCACATCAGCATATCATGGTGCAATCACAAACACACTGATGTACAGATCAACGGACCAATCAACACACACGCAACATCACAGCCAATCACCAGTGAGAGCACACGCACTATAAAACAGGGAACACCACAGTTCCCGCTCATTCAACCAGGAGATAGCTCAGAGCACAGAGCTCACAGCGCGCCACTCAGACATAGACCATGTGCTGAGTGCCTCTCGAAGATAGTGCTGGGATGGGTCCACAGGTTAGCTGGTAAAGTACGAACCACAGCCAGAAGTTAACAGTTGTTATCAAGAATAATAAAACAGAGTTGTACCATCTACAACCGTGTTAGTTCGTTTGTATAGCGGAACACCCAACACGCAATCTGTACACTGACTGGTGTCTCACAGTCCCCTCTCTCTCAGGGAGATATCTGTACACTGACTGGTGTCTCTCAGTCCCCTCTCTCTCAGGGAGATATCTGTACACTGACTGGTGTCTCTCAGTCCCCTCTCTCTCTCAGGGAGATATCTGTACACTGACTGGTGTCTCTCAATCCCCTCTCTCTCAGGGAGATATCTGTACACTGACTGGTGTCTCTCAGTCCGCTCTCTCTCAGGGAGATATCTGTACACTGATTGGTGTCTCTCAGTCCCCTCTCTCTCTCAGGGAAATATCTGTACACTGACTGGTGTCTCTCAGTCCCCTCTCTCTCAGGGAGATATCTGTACACTGACTGGTGTCTCTCAGTCCGCTCTCTCCCAGGGAGATATCTGTACACTGACTGGTGTCTCTCAGTCCCCTCTCTCTCAGGGAGATATCTGTACACTGACTGGTGTCTCTCAGTCCCCTCTCTCTCTCAGGGAGATATCTGTACACTGACTAGTGTCTCTCAGTCCCCCCTCTCTCAGGGAGATATCTGTACACTGACTGGTGTCTCTCAGTCCCCTCTCTCATAGGGAGATATCTGTACACTGGCTGGTGTCTCTCAGTCCCCTCTCTCTCTCAGGGAGATATCTGTTCACTGACTGGTGTCTCTCAGTCCCCCCTCTCTCTCAAAAAGATATCTGTACACTGACTGGTGTCTCTCAGTCCCCTCTCTCTCAGGGAGATATCTGTACACTGACTGGTGTCTCTCAGTCCCCTCTCTCTCAGGGAGATATCTGTACACTGACTGGTGTCTCTCAGTCCCCTCTCTCTCTCAGGGAGATATCTGTACACTGACTAGTGTCTCTCAGTCCCCCCTCTCTCAGGGAGATATCTGTACACTGACTGGTGTCTCTCAGTCCCCCCTCTCACAGGGAGATATCTGTACACTGACTGGTGTCTCTCAGTCCCCCCTCTCTCTCAAAAAGATATCTGTACACTGACTGGTGTCTCTCAGTCCTCTTTCTCTCTCAAAAAGATATCTGTACACTGACTGGTGTCTCTCAGTCATCTTTCTCTCTCAAAAAGATATCTGTACACTGACTGGTGTCTCTCAGTCCCCTCTCTCTCTCAGGGAGATATCTGTACACTGACTGGTGTCTCTCAGTCCCCCCTCTCTCTCAAAAAGATATCTGTACACTGACTGGTGTCTCTCAGTCCCCTCTCTCTCTCAGGGAGATATCTGTACACTGACTGGTGTCTCTCAGTCCTCTTTCTCTCTCAAAAAGATACCTGTACACTGACTGGTGTCTCTCAGTCCCCTCTCTCTCTCAGGGAGATATCTGTACACTGACTGGTGTCTCTCAGTCCCCTCTCTCTCAGGGAGATATCTGTACACTGACTGGTGTCTCTCAGTCCCCTCTCTCTCAGGGAGATATCTGTACACTGACTGGTGTCTCTCAGTCCGCTCTCTCTCAGGGAGATATCTGTACACTGACTGGTGTCTCTCAGTCCCCTCTCTCTCTCAGGGAGATATCTGTACACTGACTGGTGTCTCTCAGTCCCCTCTCTCTCAGGGAGATATCTGTACACTGACTGGTGTCTCTCAGTCCGCTCTCTCTCAGGGAGATATCTGTACACTGACTGGTGTCTCTCAATCCCCTCTCTCTCTCTCAGGGAGATATCTGTACACCGACTGGTGTCTCTCAGTCCCCTCTCTCTCAGGGAGATATCTGTACACTGACTGGTGTCTCTCAATCCCCTCTCTCTCTCTCAGGGAGATATCTGTACACTGACTGGTGTCTCCCAGTCCTCCCTCTCTCTCAGGGAGATATCTGTACACTGACTGGTGTCTCTCAGTCCCCTCTTTCCCACGGAGATATCTGTACACTGACTGGTGTCTCCCATTCCCCTCTCACAGGGAGATATCTGTACACTGACTGGTGTCTCTCAGTCCCCTCCCTCTCTCAGGGAGATATCTGTACACTGACTGGTGTCTCTCAATCCCCTCCCTCTCTCTCAGGGAAATATCTGTACACTGACTGGTGTCTCTCAGTCCCCCCTCTCTCTCAGGGAGATATCTGTACACTGACTGGTGTCTCTCAGTCCCCCCTCTCTCTCAGGGAGATATCTGTACACTGACTGGTGTCTCTCAGTCCCCTCTCTCTCAGGGAGATATCTGTACACTGACTGGTGTCTCTCAGTCCGCTCCCTCAGGGAGATATCTGTACACTGACTGGTGTCTCTCAATCCCCTCTCTCTCAGGGAGATCTCTGTACACTGACTGATGTCTCTCAGTCCCCTCTCTCTCTCAGGGAGATATCTGTACACTGGTGTCTCTCAGTCCTCTCTCTCTCAGGGAGATATCTGTACACTGACTGGTGTCTCTCGGTCCGCTCTCCCTCAGGGAGATATCTGTATACTGACTGATGTCTCTCAGTCCCCTCTCTCTCAGGGAGATATCTGTACACTGACTGATGTCTCTCAGTCCCCTCTCTCTCAGGGAGATATCTGTACACTGACTGGTGTCTCTCAGTCCCCTCTCTCTCTCAGGGAGATATCTGTACACTGACTGGTGTCTCTCAGTCCCCCCTCTCTCTCAGGGAGATATCTGTACACTGACTGGTGTCTCTCAGTCCCCACTCTCTCTTCAGGGAGATATCTGTACACTGACTGGTGTCTCTCAGTCCCCTCTCCCTCAGGGAGAGATTGTCACCATTGTTTCTCAGTTGAAGTGAAAGCTGCCCTTCGGCCTGTATGTCCGACGGGCAATGGAAACTATGCAGAAAATGTATACAACATGTTTAACAATTTGCTTTCCCTCTCCCGGACTTTCATTTTTTAGTAATACCTGTTTTGAACACACAGCTACAATAAAGGGACAAGCGGCTTTGTTTTTCTGACCTTCCCGCTCCTCTGCAGGAGAGGAAGCCTGGAGCCTGATCCTTGGCAACTGTCAGGAAACGAAAGTTTATTCAGGGGCTCATGTGTCATCTGGTTGTCTCTCATTTCCTGGCGACACTCCCAGTACTGGTGAAAGGGCGATCAAAACAGATTTCCCCCGGTTGGCGCTGCATGCAGCTTAGCCTGCACTGCATTCTGGAGGATTGATGGCGGCCTGACACAAGGCCTCAATCCCACAGTAGTGGCTTGGAGTCAGCTCCACCGCCTCAGTTGTCATCTGCTGCTGAAACCCTCAAGCCTGATCCAACCCCGCTCCAGACTTGACTATTCTGTTCAAGGCCTCGTTACCTACCCAACCCTTCTATCCCTACATCCCATGGCCTAACGCGCACCCAGCACTGAGGTGGCAGACCCGCTCCTGGTCCGGCAATGCCTCCATTTTAAAATTCTCATCCTCCTTTTCAACTCCGGCCTGTAACGAAAAGGGTTTCCTTTACTCCACAACAGGCTGGTATTGGGTGTCACAGACGACTGTGGGTGTCTCTCTCTTGCAGGTGTTGAAACCCCGACCCGGAAGTGTCGCACTGGGACAGCTTCGCAAGAGAGAGGGGACAATCTCACTGTTTATACCTAACCAGTGAAGTTGCCCTTATGCCACACCAGTTACCTTGACTGCCACCTACGCCTGTGTGAGTCTCTCTCCTGTGATGGTGAAGTGTCACCCGGTAGTGCCCTCCTGGTGCAACTTCACAAGAGGGAGAGAAAGAGGGACCACTGTTTATTCCTGACCAGTGGCCTCTCTTGAGTGAGCGTGCTCGAAGCGCTCAGATCCCCTTTTCCGGTCCTTGACTACGGGACTATGTCCTGGCAATTATTGTGACTTGACCACAGCGGACAGTGAAAGGAAGGTGAGACCACAATAATGGTAGTTTTAAAATAATTGATTTATTCAAGAGAAATTAAGTCTTCTGCAACTCAGATTACCCCACACACACAATTATGAAATACTATCTGTAAAACAAGAGACTAAACGGCACAAAGAACAAAGAAAAGTACAGCGCAGGAACAGGCCCTTCGGCCCTCCAAGCCCGTGCCGACCATGCTGCCCGACTAAACTACAATCTTCTACACTTCCTGGGTCCGTATCCCTCTATTCCCATCCTATTCATGTATTTGTCAAGATGCCCCTTAAATGTCTCTATCGTCCCTGCTTCCACCACCTCCTCCGGTAGCGAGTTCCAAGCACCCACTATCCTCTGTGTAAAAAAACTTGCCTCGTACATCTCCTCTAAACCTTGCCCCTCTCACCTTAAACCTATGCCCCCAAGTAATTGACCCCTCTACCCTGGGGAAAAGCCTCTGACTATCCACTCTGTCTATGCCCCTCATAATTTTGTAGACCTCTATCAGGTCGCCCCTCAACCTCCTTCGTTCCAGTGAGAACAAACCGAGTTTATTCAACCGCTCCTCATAGCTAATGCCCTCCATACCAGGCAACATTCTGGTAAATCTCTTCTGCACCCTCTCTAAAGCCTCCACATCCTTCTGGTAGTGTGGCGACCAGAATTGAACACTATACTCCAAGTGTGGCCTAACTAAGGTTCTATACAGCTGCAACATGACTTGCCAATTCTTATACTCAATGCCCCGGCCAATGAAGGCAAGCATGCCGTATGCCTTCTTGACTACCTTCTCCACCTGTGTTGCCCCTTTCAGTGACCTGTGGACCTGTACACCTAGATCTCTCTGACTGTCAATACTCTTGAGGCACATCGACAATTCTTACAGCTTACACAGATTTACATTACGACGCAAACACAGATGCACAAATATATTCACTCACCCACCCCAAACTTCAACCAGCTATACTAATTGGGAGTTTTCTGTGAGCTGGAGGAAAATACTCACCGCTCCAGGGACAGGATAGTTAAAAAAACGATGGCACAGATTTCTTTAGATCTTCTTCCAAGTTGGCCGGTCCTTGTGGCTATTGCTCCTCCGGTTCTCGTGGTCTGTTTTCAGCAAGGCGAAGCGTGTGTCAGGTCAGGAGAGTCGAGTTCTTCCAACAGTTCCTCAGACTTGACTTTTTAAGGGCAAAACCTTGAAAGGGTCAAACACTGACCCTCCCGCAGGTGAGTTCCAGGACAAAGGAAGCCTTTCTGATTGTTGACAGGATGGAAGTGATCAAGTTCCCCAATCACAAGGTGTCATAATGTAATTTGATTTTAATCAATGCCCTTACAAAAAGCTTGCAATATCTCTGGTTTCTGCTGGTCTCTTGACAATGGTCGCTGGAGATAACTTTAATTGTTATCCCATTACGGTATTGTGCGTCTTTCTGGCCAGGGCCGCAAGTGACTTGCATTTCAACTGCCCCCTCTGAATGAGATTGGGCTGTTTCGTGACTCATGGCCTGTTTGTCTTGATTCTGTTGTCTAGACATGGTTTGTACAGCAATCTGTCCATTTAAAATGGAATGTCCTGTTCCAACATGTCCAGTTCATTTTGGTCCTTTGATGAGTTTGCTACAACTTACAGGCCCCTGCCCCTCGCCTCCCCCTTACCCACTTGTCAGCAACCTCCTCCAGCCCACGAAAGTCACTGCGTTCTCCCGTACTGAGAACAAGTATCTTTGTTAAAGGTGGTATATCAATGCAGCTGTTGTTCATTTCTGTACTTCTAAGCTAATTGTGCTCCTTCTCTCCCTTGCACTTTTGTGAGATTTGGGAAGGTCAAAGGTCCAACCTTCCTGTCAGTAGAACACACAGGCGACCAGACGCAGTGGCGGGGGAAGACTTACACGATGACACCATGGGAGGAAGAATTACAGGGACAGGCAGGTTATTCCAGGGTTGAGGAGTTTGGCGGGAATTGGACCGGTTTCTACTGACTGCAGATAGCTTTCAGCGATTAGGCGACGAGGAATTGATGAAGCTCCAGTTGATCATTTGTGGAGGTTTGGGATTGAGGGATACGGGAAGATTGTGGGATTGAGGGATACAGGGATAAAGTGAGAGCGAGGGATATGGAGAGAATGTGGGATTGAGCGATATGGTGAGAAAGTGGGGATTGAGGGATTTGCGGAGAATGTGAGATTGAGGGATATGGGGATAAAGTGGGGAATGGGTGATGTGAGGAGAAGGTGGGATTGAGCGATATGGGGAGAAGGTGGGATTAAGGGAAATGGAGAAAAGGTGGGAATTGAGGGACACAGGGAGAAGGTGGGATTCAGTGATATAGGGAGAAGGTGGGTTTGGGGCATACGGTGATGAAGTGGGGATTAAGGGACAGGGAGAGGTGGAATTGAGGGATGTGTACAGAAACTATGATTGAGGGGAAAGGGAGAAGGTGGGGTTTGAGGGATATAGGAAGAAGGTGAGGTTTGAGGGATATGGGAAGAAGGTGAGGATTGAGGGATACAGGGAGAAGTGGGGGTTGAGGGATACGGGAAGGAGGTGGGCATTGAGGGATACGAGAAGAAGGTGGGGATTGAGGGATAAGGGAAGAAGATGAGGAATAAGGGATGCAGGGAGAAGGGATTGAGGGATAGGGGAAGGAGGTGGGGGATTGAGGGATACAGGAGGAAGGTGAGGATTGATGGATATGGGGAGAAGGTGGGAATTGAGGGATACGGGGAGACAGTGGGAAATGAGGGATACGAGGAATAGGTGGGGATACGGGATGTAGGGAGAAGGGGATTGAGGGATATGGGAAGGAGGTGGGGGATTGAGGGACACGGGAAGGAGGTGGGGGATTGAGGGATACGGGAGGAAGTTGAGGATTGAGGGATATGGGGAGAAGGTGAGGATTGAGGGATACGGGGAGACAGTGGGAAATGAGGATTACGAGGAATAGGTGGGGATACGGGATAGAGGGAGAAGGGGATTGAGGGACACAGGGAGGTGGAAAATGAGGGATCCGAGGAATCGGTGGGGATTGAGGGATAAGGAAAGGATGTGGAATTGAGGGAGTTATACAGAAACTGGGATTGAGGGACACGGGGAGAAGGTTGGGATTGAACAATAAAGACAGAAGGTAGGTATTGAGGGATACGGGAAGAAGGTGGGGATTTAGGGATATGGGGAGAAGGTGGGAAATGAGGGATTGTGGTGAAGGTGGGGATTGAGGGATATGGGGAGAAGGTCGGATTGATGGCTAAGGGGAAAAGCTGGGGATATGGACATGCAGGGAGAAGGAGGGGTTTGAGGGACGGTGACACAGTCGTTAGCAATGCCACCCTCACAGCGCCAGGGACCCGGGTTCAATTCTGGTCTTGTGTGACTATCGGTGTGGAGTTTGCACGTTCTCCCCGTGTCTGTGTGGGTTTCCTCCCACAGGCCAACGATGTGCAGGTTAGGTGTGGTTACGGGGATAGGAGGAGGGAGTGGGCCTAGGTAGGGTGCTTTTACAGAGAGTCGTGCAGAGTTGATGGGCCGAATGGCCTCCTTCTGTACTGCAGGGTTTCTATGGATTCTACGGACGTCGGGAGAAAGTGGGATTGAGGGAGATGGGAGATATAATACTAACAAAGCTGAGGTCTGTGCACTAACACTGCTCTCTCTCTCTCTCAAATCCATTTCTCCATTGCCCTTCACTCCCTTCTCTTTCTGCCACCTCTTCACCCCCTCAGACGTCTGTGCCACCGTTCTGCTCACTTGTCTCTTCTGCCAGTTTACTGACTGCTGTCAGTTGATGCCCTCCCTGTGCATGGAGAGCCTCTGCAGCCTGTGGTGCTGCTCCAGCCAGACCATTGCCCTTGGGGCCACGGGGGAGAGAGAGCGCAGCGGCGACTGCCGGTGCGGCTGTGACCCGGACACGTCCATCTTTGATATGTGTCAGCAGACAGGCGACTGCTTGGAGCTGGCCCTGGAAATCTCCGAGCTGTGTTATCACTGAGGTAAACTGTGGGTGGGGTGGGGGTGGGGGGAAGGGGGGGGGGGGGGACCCCGGCCACGTCACTGAGGAGGCCATTCGGCCCTTGTTGTCACTGCTGGCGTTTTCATAGAGCTCTGCGATTGGACATCCGGTCCCCAACAGCCCCATCCCTCGACCAGAGACACGCTCATCTTTTTAATCCTTCATTCATACAGCCAATTGCCAATTTTGACCATCAAACTGCTTCCACACCTTCCCAGATCCCAACTCGCTCTCCCCCATCCCATAGTAACCCCCTGATATATCCCAGACCCCACACTGTAACCCCCTCATATACCCCACACCCCTCACTGTAACACACTGATATATCCCACACCCCTCACTGTAACACTCTGATATACCCCACACCCCTCACTGTAACACTCTGATATATCCCACACCCCTCACTGTAACACTCTGATATACCCCACACCCCTCACTGTAACACTCCGATATATACCACACCCCTCACTGTAACACTCTGATATATCCCACACCCCTCACTGTAACACTCTGATATACCCCACACCCCTCACTGTAACACTCTGATATACCCCACACTCCTCACTGTAACACTCTGATATACCCCACACACCTCACTGTAACACTCTGATATACCCCAGGCCCCTCACTGTAACACACTGATATATCCCACACCCCTCACTGTAACACTCTGATATACCCCACACCCCTCACTGTAACACTCTGATATACCCCACACCCCTCACTGTAACACTCTGATATACCCCACACCCCTCACTGTAACACTCTGATATACCCCACACCCCTAACTGTAACACTCTGATATACTCCACACCCTTCACTGTAACACTCTGATATACCCCACACCCCTCACTGTAACACTCTGATATACCCCAGGCCCCTCACTGTAAAACACTGATATACCCCACACCCCTCACTGTAACACTCTGATATATTATACCCCTCACTGTAACACTCTGATATACTCCACACCCTTCACTGTAACACTCTGATATACCCCACTCACCTCACTGTAACACTCTGTTATACCGCAGGCCCCTCACTGTAACACACTGATATATCCCACACCCCTCACTGTAACACTCTGATATATCCCACACCCCTTACTGTAACACTCTGTTATACCCCACACCCCTCACTGTAACATTGATATATCCCACACCCCTCACTGTAACACTGATATACCCCAGGCCTCTCACTGTAACACACTGATATACCCCAGACCCCTCACTGTAACACTCTGATATACCCCACACCCCTCACTGTAACACTCTGATATATCCCACACCCCTCACTGTAACATTCTGATATATCCCACGCCCCTCACTGTAACACTCTGATATATCCCACACCCTCACTGTAACACTCTGATATATCCCACAACCCTCACTGTAACATTGATATATCCCACACCCCTCACTGTAACGCTCTGATAGATCCCACACCCCTCACTGTAACACTGTTATACCCCACACCCCTCACTGTAACACTCTGATATACCCCACACCCCTCACTGCAACACTGATATACCCCTCACTGTAACGCACTGATATTCTCCACAACCCTGATTGTAACACTCTGATATACCCCACACCCCTCACTGTAACACTCTGATATACACCAAACCCCTCACTGTAACACTCTGATATATCCCACACCCCTCACAGTAACATTGATATACCCCACACCCCTCACTGTATATCAATGTTGATATACCCCACTCTGATATACCCCACACCCCTCACTGTAACACTCTGATATACCCCACACCCCTCACTGTAACACTCTGATATACCCCGCACCCCTCACTGTAACACTCTGATATATCCCACAGCCCTCACTGTAACACTCTGATATATCCCACACCCCTCACTGTAACACTCTGATATATCCCACACCCCTCACTGTAACATTGATATATCCTATACCCCTCACTGTAACATTGATATACCCCACACCCCTCACTGTACAAACAAAGAACAAAGAAATGTACAGCACAGGAACAGGCCCTTCGGCCCTCCAAAGCCGTGCCGACCATACTGCCCGACTAAACTACAATCTTCTACACTTCCTGGGTCCATATCCTTCTATTCCCATCCGATTCATATATTTGTCAAGATGCCCCTTAAATGTCCCTATCGTCCCTGCTTCCACTACCTCCTCCGGTAGTGAGTTCCAGGCACCCACTACCCTCTGCGTAAAAAACTTGCCTCGTACATCTACTCTAAACTTTGCCCCTCTCACCTTAAACCTATGCCCCCTAGTAATTGACCCCTCTACCCTGGGGAAAAGCCTCTGACTATTCACTCTGTCTATGCCCCTCATAATTTTGTATACCTCTATCAGGTCGCCCCTCAACCTCCTTCGTTCCAGTGAGAACAAACCGAGTTTATTCAACCGCTCCTCATAGCTAATGCCCTCCATACCAGGCAACATTCTGGTAAATCTCTTCTGCACCCTCTCTAAAGCCTCCACATCCTTCTGGTAGTGTGGCGACCAGAATTGAACACTATACTCCAAGTGTGGCCTAACTAAGGTTCTATACAGCTGCAACATGACTTGCCAATTCATATACTCAATGCCCCGGCCAATGAAGGCAAGCATGCCGTATGCCTTCTTGACTACCTTCTCCACCTGTGTTGCCCTTTCAATGACCTGTGGACCTGTACTCCTAGATCTCTTTGACTTTCAATACTCTTGAGGGTTCTACCATTCACTGTATATTCCCTACCTGCATCAGCCCTTCCAAAATGCATTACCTCACATTTGTCCGGATTAAACTCCATCTGCCATCTCTCCGCCCAAGTCTCCAGACAATCTAAATCCTGCTGTATCCTCAGACAGTCCTCATCGCTATCCGCAATTCCACCAACCTTTGTGTCGTCTGCAAACTTACTAACCAGACCAGTTACATTTTCCTCCAAATCATTTATATATACTACAAAGAGCAAAGGTCCCAGCACTGATCCCTGTGGAACACCACTAGTCACAGCCCTCCAATTAGAAAAGCATCCCTCCATTGCTACCCTCTGCCTTCTATGGCCTAGCCAGTTCTGTATCCACCTTGCCAGTTCATCCCTGATCCCATGTGACTTCACCTTTCGTACTAGTCTACCATGAGGGACCTTGTCAAAGGCCTTACTGAAGTCCATATAGACAACATCTACTGCCCTACCTGCATCAATCATCTTAGTGACCTCCTCGAAAAACTCTATCAAGTTAGTGAGACACGACCTCCCCTTCACAAAACCGTGCTGCCTCTCACTAATACGTCCATTTGCTTCCAAATGGGAGTAGATCCTGTCTCGAAGAATTCTCTCCAGTAATTTCCCTACCACTGAAGTAAGGCTCACCGGCCTGTAGTTCCCGGGATTATCCTTGCTACCCTTCTTAAACAGAGGAACAACATTGGCTATTCTCCAGTCCTCCGGGACATCCCCTGAAGACAGCGAGGATCCAAAGATTTCTGTCAAGGCCTCAGCAATTTCCTCTCCAGCCTCCTTCAGTATTCTGGGGTAGATCCCATCCGGACCTGGGGACTTATCTACCTTAATATTTTTTAAGACACCCAACACCTCGTCTTTTTGGATCACAATGTGACCCAGGCTATCTACACCCCCTTCTCCAGACTCAACATCTACCAATTCCTTCTCTTTGGTGAATACTGATGCAAAGTATTCATTTAGTACCTCGCCCATTTCCTCTGGCTCCACACATAGATTCCCTTGCCTATCCTTCAGTGGGCCAACCCTTTCCCTGGCTACCCTCTTGCTTTTTATGTACGTGTAAAAAGCCTTGGGATTTTCCTTAACCCTATTTGCCAATGACTTTTCATGACCCCTTCTAGCCCTCCTGACTCCTTGCTTCCTACTAAAGTTCCTTCCTACTTTCCTTATATGCCACACAGGCTTCGTCTGTTCCCAGCCTTTTAGCCCTGACAAATGCCTCCTTTTTCTTTTTGACGAGGCCTACAATATCACTCGTCATCCAAGGTTCCCGAAAATTGCCGTATTTATCTTTCTTCCTCACAGGAACATGCCTGTCCTGTATTCCTTTCAACTGACACTTGAAAGCCTCCCACATGTCAGATGTTGATTTGCCCTCAAACATCCGCCCCCAATCTATGTTCTTCAGTTCCCGCCTAATATTGTTATAATTAGCCTTCCCCCAATTTAGCACATTCATCCTCGGACCACTCTTATCCTTGTCCACCAGTACTTTAAAACTTACTGAATTGTGGTCACTGTTACCGAAATGCTCCCCTACTGAAACATCTACCACCTGGCCGGGCTCATTCCCCAATACCAGGTCCAGTACCGCCCCTTCCCTAGTTGGACTGTTTACATATTGTTTTAAGAAGCCCTCCTGGATGCTCCTTACAAACTCCGCCCCCTCTAAGCCCCTGGCACTAAGTGAGTCCCAGTCAATATTGGGGAAGTTGAAGTCTCCCATCACCACAACCCTGTTGTTTTTACTCTTTTCCAAAATCTGTCTACCTATCTGCTCCTCTATCTCCCGCTGGCTGTTGGGAGGCCTGTAGTATACCCCCAACATTGTGACTGCACCCTTCTTATTCCTGATCTCTACCCATATAGCCTCACTGCCCTCTGAGGTGTCCTCTCGCAGTATAGCTGTGATATTCTCCCGAACAAGTAGCGCAACTCCGCCTCCCCTTTTACATCCCCCTCTATCCCGCCTAAAACATCTAAATCCTGGAACGTTTAGCTGCCAATCCTGCCCTTCCCTCAACCAGGTCTCTGTAATGGCAACAACATCATAGTTCCAAGTAGTAATCCAAGCTCTAAGTTCATCTGCCTTACCCGTAATGCTCCTTGCATTAAAACATATGCACTTCAGGCCACCAGACCCGCTGTGTTCAGCAACTTCTCCCCGTCTGCTCTGCCTCAGAGCCACACTGTCCCTATTCCCTAGTTCTCCCTCAATGCTCTCACCTTCTGACCTATTGTTCCCGTGCCCACCCCCCTGCCATACTAGTTTAAACCCTCCCGTGTGACACTAGCAAACCTCGCGGCCAGGATATTTATGTCTCTCCGGTTTAGATGCAACCCGTCCATCTTATACAGGTCACACCTGCCCCGGAAGAGCTCCCAGTGGTCCAGAAAACGGAAACCCTCCCTCCTGCACCAGCTGTTTAGCCACGTGTTTGTCTGCTCTATCTTCCTATTTCTAGCCTCACTGGCACATGGCACAGGGAGTAATCCCGAGATTACAACTCTCGAGGTCCTGTCTTTTAACTTTGTAACACTCTGATATATCCCACACCCCTCACTGGAACACTCTGATATATCCCACACCCCTCACTGTAACACTGATATATCCCACACCCCTCACTGTAACACTCTGATATACCCAACACCCCTCACAGTGACACACTGACATACCCCACACCTCTCACTGTAACACTCTGATATACCCCACACCCCTCACTGTAACACTCTGATATACCCCATACCCCTCACTGCAACACTGATATAGCCCACACCCCTCATTGTAACACTCTGATATATCCCACACCCCTCACTGCAACACTGATATAGCCCACACCCCTCACTGTGACACTCTGATATAACCCACACCCCTCACTGTAACACTCTGATATACCCCACACCCCTCACTGTAACACTCTGATATACCCCACACCCATCACTGCAACACTGATATAGCCCACACCCCTCACTGTGACACTCTGATATAACCCACACCCCTCACTGTAACACTCTGATATACCCCACACCCCTCACTGTAACACTCTGATATACCCCACACCCCTCACTGTAACACTCTGATATACGCCACACCCCTCACTGTAACGTTGATATATCCCACACCCCTCACTTTAACACTCTGATATACACCACACCCCTCACTGTAACACTCTGATATAGCCCACACCCCTCACTGTAACGTTGATATATCCCACACCCCTCACTGTAACACTCTGATATATCCCACACCCCTCACTGTAACATTGATATACCCCACACCCCTCACTGTGACACTCTGATATATCCCACAACCCTCACTGTAACACTCTGATATATCCCACACCCCTCACTGTAACATTGATATGCCCCACACCCCTCACTGTAACACTCTGATATACCCCACACCCCTCACTGTAACATTGATATACCCCACACCCCTCACTGTAACACTGATATCTCCCACACCCCTCACTGTAACACTCTGATATACCCGACACCCCTCACAGTAACACACTGACATACCCCAAACCCCTCACTGTAACACTCTGATATATCCCACACCCCTCACAGTAACACACTTACATACCTCACACCCCTCACTGTAACGTTGATATATCCCACACCCCTCACTGTAACACTCTGATATATCCCACACCCCTCACTGTACCATTGATATACCCCACACCCCTCACTGTGACACTCTGATATATCCCACACCCCTCACTGTAACACTCTGATATATCCCACACCCCTCACTGTAACATTGATATACCCCACACTCCTCACTGTAACACTCTGATATATCCCACAACCCTCACTGTAACATTGATATACCCCACATCCCTCACTGTAACACTCTGATATACCCCACACCCCTCACTGTAACGTTGATATATCCCACACCCCTCACTGTAACACTCTGATATACCCCACACCCCTCACTGTAACACTCTGATATACCCCAGGCCCCTCACTGTAAAACACTGATATACCCCACACCCCTCACTGTAACACTCTGATATATCCCATACACCTCACTGTAACACTCTGATATACTCCACACCCTTCACCGTAACACTCTGATATACCCCACACCCCTCACTGTAACACTCTGTTATACCGCAGGCCCCTCACTGTAACACACTGATATATTCCACACCCCTCACTGTAACACTCTGATATATCCCACACCCCTCACTGTAACACTCTCATATATCCCACACCCCTTACTGTAACACTCTGTTATACCCCACACCCCTCACTGTAACATTGATATATCCCACACCCCTCACTGTAACACTCTGATATACCCCAGGCCCCTCACTGTAACACACTGATATACCCCAGACCCCTCACTGTAACACTCTGATATACCCCACACCCCTCACTGCAACACTCTGATATATCCCACACCCCTCAATGTAACATTCTGATATATCTCACGCCCCTCACTGTAACACTCTGATATATCCCACAACCCTCACTGTAACATTGATATATCCCACAACCCTCACTGTAACGCTCTGATAGATCCCACACCCCTCACTGTAACACTGTTATACCCCACACCCCTCACTGTAACACTCTGATATACCCCACACCCCTCACTGCGACACTGATATACCCCACACCCCTCACTGTAACGCACTGATATTCTCCACAACCCTGATTGTAACACTCTGATATACCCCACACCCCTCACTGTAACACTCTGATATACCCCACACCCCTCACTGTAACACTCTGATATACCCCACGCCCCTCACAGTAACACTCTGATATACCCCACACCCCTCACTGTAACACTCTGATATACTCCACACCCCACAGTGTAACACTCTGATATACCCCACACCCCTCACTGTAACATTGATATATCCCATACCCCTCACTGTAACATTGATATACCCCACACCCCTCACTGTAACACTCTGATATATCCCACACCACTCACTGGAACACTCTGATATATCCAACACCCCTCACAGTGACACACTGACATACCCCACACCTCTCACTGTAACACTCTGATATACCCCACACCCCTCACTGTAACACTCTGATATACCCCACACCCATCACTGTAACATTGATATACCCCACACCCCTCACTGTGACACTCTGATATATCCCACAACATTCACTGTAACACTCTGATATATCCCACACCCCTCACTGTAACATTGATATGCCCCACACCCCTCACTGTAACACTCTGATATACCCCACACCCCTCACTGTAACACTCAGATATGTCCCGCACCCCTCACTGTAACACTCTGATATATCCTGCCCCCCTCGCTGTAACACTCTGATATATCCCACACCCCTCACTGTAACACTCTGATATACCCCACATCCCTCACTGTCACGCTCTGATATATCCCTCACCCCTCACTGTAACACTCTGATATATCCCACACACCTCACTGTAACACTCTGATATACCCCAGGCCCCTCACTGTAACACACTGATATATCCCACACCCCTCACTGTAACACTCTGATATACCCCACACCCTTCACTGTAACACTCTGATATACCCCACACCCCTCACTGTAACACTCTGATATACCCCACACCCCTCACTGTAACACTCTGATATACCCCACACCCCTAACTGTAACACTCTGATATACTCCACACCCTTCACTGTAACACTCTGATATACCCCAAACCCCTCACTGTAACACTCTGATATTCCCCAGGCCCCTCACTGTAAAACACTGATATACCCCACACCCCTCACTGTAACACTCTGATATATCCTATACCCCTCACTGTAACACTCTGTTATACCGCAGGCCCCTCACTGTAACACACTGATATATCCCACACCCCTCACTGTAACACTCTGATATATCCCACACCCCTCACTGTAACACTCTGTTATACCCCACACCCCTCACTGTAACATTGATATATCCCACACCCCTCACTGTAACACTCTGATATACCCCAGACCCCTCACTGTAACACACTGATATACCCCAGACCCCTCACTGTAACACTCTGATATACCCCACACCCCTCACTGTAACAGTCTGATATATCCCACACCCCTCACTGTAACATTCTGATATATCCCACGCCCCTCACTGTAACACTCTGATATATCCCACACCCTCACTGTAACACTCTGATATATCCCACAACCCTCACTGTAACATTGATATATCCCACACCCCTCACTGTAACGCTCTGATAGATCCCACACCCCTCACTGTAACACTGTTATACCCCACACCCCTCACTGTAACACTCTGATATACCCCACACCCCTCACTGCAACACTGATATACCCCACACCCCTCACTGCAACGCACTGATATTCTCCACAACCCTGATTGTAACACTCTGATATACCCCACACCCCTCACTGTAACACTCTGATATACCCCACACCCCTCACTGTAACACTCTGATATACCCCACGCCCCTCACAGTAACACTCTGATATACCCCACACCCCTCACTGTAACACTCTGATATACTCCACACCCCACAGTGTAACACTCTGATATACCCCACACCCCTCACTGTAACATTGATATAACCCACACCCCTCACTGTATATCAATGTTGATATACCCCACTCTGATATACCCCACACCCCTCACTGTAACACTCTGATATACCTCACACCCCTCACTGTAACACTCTGATATACCCCGCACCCCTCACTGTAACACTCTGATATATCCCACAGCCCTCACTGTAACACTCTGATATATCCCACACCCCTCACTGTAACACTCTGATATATCCCAAACCCCTCACTGTAACATTGATATATCCCATACCCCTCACTGTAACATTGATATACCCCACACCCCACACTGTAACACACTGATATATCCCACACCCCTCACTGTAACACTCTGATATACCCAACACCCCTCACAGTTACACACTGACATACCCCACACCTCTCACTGTAACACTCTGATATACCCCACACCCCTCACTGTAACACTCTGATATACCCCACACCCATCACTGCAACACTGATATAGCCCACACCCCTCACTGTAACACTCTGATATACCCCACACCCCTCACTGCAACACTGATATAGCCCACACCCCTCACTGTGACACTCTGATATATCCCACACCCCTCACTGTAACACTCTGATATATCCCACACCCCTCACTGCAACACTGATATAGCCCACACCCCTCACTGTAACACTCTGATATACACCGCACCCCTCACTGTAACACTCTGATATACCCCTCACTGTAACGTTGATATATCCCACACCCCTCACTGTAACACTCTGATATATCCCACACCCCTCACTGTAACATTGATATACCCCACACCCCTCACTGTGACACTCTGATATATCCCACAACCTTCACTGTAACACTCTGATATATCCCACACCCCTCACTGTAACATTGATATGCCCCACACCCCTCACTGTAACACTCAGATATACCCCACACCCCTCACTGTAACACTCAGATATGTCCCGCACCCCTCACTGTAACACGCTGATATATCCTGCCCCCCTCGCTGTAACACTCTGATATATCCCACACACCTCACTGTAACACTCTGATATACCCCACATCCCTCACTGTCACGCTCTGATATATCCCTCACCCCTCACTGTAACACTCTGATATATCCCACACCCCTCACTGTAACATTCTGATATATCCCACACCCCTCACTGTAACACTCTGATGTACCCCACACCCCTCACTGTAACACTCTGATATATCCCGCACCCATCACTGTAACACTCTGATATACCCCACACTCCTCACCGTAACACTCTGATATATACCGCACCTCTCACTGTAACACTCTGATATATCCCACACCCCTCACTGTAACACTCTGATATACCCCACACTCCTCACCGTAACACTCTGATATATCCCGCACTCCTCACTGTAACACTCTGATATATCCCGCACCCCTCACTGTAACACTCTGATATATCCCACACCCTTCACTGTAACACTCTGATATATCCCGCACACCTAACAGTAACACTCTGATATATCCCAGGCCCCTCACTGTAACACTCTGATATATCCCAGGCCCCTCACTGTAACACTCTGATATATCCCGCACCCCTCACTGTAACACTCTGATATATCCCGCACCCTCCACTGTAACAATCTGATATATCCCGCACACCTCACTGTAACACTCTGATATATCCCAGGCCCCTCACTGTAGCACTCTGATATATCCCGCACCCCTCACTGTAACAGTCTGATATACCCCACACCCCTCACTGTGACACTCTGATATATCCCACACCCCTCACTGTAACACTCTGATATACCCCACACCTCTCACTGTAACACTCTTTTATACCCCACACCCATCACTGTAACACTCTAATATACCCCAGACCCCTCACTGTAACACTGATGTACCCCACACCCCTCACTGTAACACACTGGTATACCCCAGACCCCTCACCTTTAACCCCCTGATATTCCCCACACCCCTCACAGTAACATTCTGATATATCCCACACCCCTCACTGTAACACTCTGATATACCCCTCACCCCTCACTGTAACACTCTGATATACTCCACACCCCTCACTGTAACACTCTGATATACCCCACACCCCTTACTGTAACACTCTGATATACTCCACATCCCTCACTGTAAAACTCTGATATACCCCACACCCCTCACTGTAACACTCTGATATACTCCACATCCCTCACTGTAACACTCTGATATATCCCACACCCCTCACTGTCACGTTCTGATATATCCCTCACCCCTCACAGTAACACTCTGATATATCCCACACCCCTCACTGTAACACTCTGATATATCCCACACCCCTCACTGTAACACTCTGATGTACCCCACACCCCTCACTGTAACACTCTGATATATCCCGCACCCCTCACTGTAACACTCTGATATACCCCACACCCCTCACTGTAGCACTATGATATATCCCGCACCCCTCACTGTAACACTCTGATATACCCCACACCCCTCACTGTAACACTCTGATATACCCCACACTCCTCACCGTAACACTCTGATATATCCCGCACACCTCACTGTAACACTCTGATATATCCCGCACCCCTCACTGTAACACTCTGATATATCCCGCACCCTTCACTGTAACACTCTGATATATCCCGCACACCTAACTGTAACTCTCTGATATATCCCAGGCCCCTCACTGTAACACTCTGATATATCCCAGGCCCCTCACTGTGACACTCTGATATATCCCGCACCCCTCACTGTAACACTCTGATATATCCCGCACCCTTCACTGTAACAATCTGATATATCCCGCACACCTCACTGTAACACCCTGATATATCCCACACCCTTCACTGTAACACTCTGATATATCCCGCACACCTAACAGTAACACTCTGATATATCCCAGGCCCCTCACTGTAACACTCTGATATATCCCAGGCCCCTCACTGTAACACTCTGATATATCCCGCACCCCTCACTGTAACACTCTGATATATCCCGCACCCTCCACTGTAACAATCTGATATATCCCGCACACCTCACTGTAACACTCTGATATATCCCAGGCCCCTCACTGTAGCACTCTGATATATCCCGCACCCCTCACTGTAACAGTCTGATATACCCCACACCCCTCACTGTGACACTCTGATATATCCCACACCCCTCACTGTAACACTCTGATATACCCCACACCTCTCACTGTAACACTCTTTTATACCCCACACCCATCACTGTAACACTCTAATATACCCCAGACCCCTCACTGTAACACTGATGTACCCCACACCCCTCACTGTAACACACTGGTATACCCCAGACCCCTCACCTTTAACCCCCTGATATTCCCCACACCCCTCACAGTAACATTCTGATATATCCCACACCCCTCACTGTAACACTCTGATATACCCCACACCCCTCACTGTAACACTCTGATATACTCCACACCCCTCACTGTAACACTCTGATATACCCCACACCCCTTACTGTAACACTCTGATATACTCCACATCCCTCACTGTAAAACTCTGATATACCCCACACCCCTCACTGTAACACTCTGATATACTCCACATCCCTCACTGTAACACTCTGATATATCCCACACCCCTCACTGTCACGTTCTGATATATCCCTCACCCCTCACAGTAACACTCTGATATATCCCACACCCCTCACTGTAACACTCTGATATATCCCACACCCCTCACTGTAACACTCTGATGTACCCCACACCCCTCACTGTAACACTCTGATATATCCCGCACCCCTCACTGTAACACTCTGATATACCCCACACCCCTCACTGTAGCACTATGATATATCCCGCACCCCTCACTGTAACACTCTGATATACCCCACACCCCTCACTGTAACACTCTGATATACCCCACACTCCTCACCGTAACACTCTGATATATCCCGCACACCTCACTGTAACACTCTGATATATCCCGCACCCCTCACTGTAACACTCTGATATATCCCGCACCCTTCACTGTAACACTCTGATATATCCCGCACACCTAACTGTAACTCTCTGATATATCCCAGGCCCCTCACTGTAACACTCTGATATATCCCAGGCCCCTCACTGTGACACTCTGATATATCCCGCACCCCTCACTGTAACACTCTGATATATCCCGCACCCTTCACTGTAACAATCTGATATATCCCGCACACCTCACTGTAACACCCTGATATATCCCACACCCCTCACTGTAACACTCTGATATATCCCAGATCCCTCACTATAACACTCGGATATACCCCACACCCCTCACTGTAACACTCTGATATACCCCAAACCCCTCAGTGTAACACTCGGATATACCCCACATACCTCACTAGAACTGATGTACCCCACCCCGCTCACTGTAAAACTCTGATATACCCCACACGCCTCACTGTAACACTCTGATATACCCCACACCACTCACAATAACAATCTGATATATCCCACACCACTCAGTGTAACACTCTGATGTACCCCACACCCCTCACTGAAACACTCTGATATACCCCACACCCCTCACTGTAACACTCTGATGTATCCCACACCCTTCACTGTAACACTCTGATATACCCCACACCCCTCACAGTAACACTGATATACCCCACACCCCTCACTGCAACACTCTGATATACCACACACCCTTCACTGTAACACTCTGATATATCCCACACCCTTCACAGTAACACTCGGATATACCCACACCCCTCACTGTAACAGTCTGATATACCCCACACCCCTCACTGTAACACTCTGATATACCCCACATCCCTCACTGTAACTGATATACCCCACGCCGCTCACTGTAACACTCTGATATACCACACATGCCTCACTGTAACACTATGATATACCCCACACACCTCACTGTAACACTCTGGTATATCCCGCACACCTCACTGTAACACTCTGATATCTCACAGGCCCCTCACTGTAACACTCTGTTATATCCCATACCCCTCACTGTAACACTTTGATATACCCCACACCCCTCACTGTAACACTCTGATATATCCCACAGCCCTCACTGTAACACTCTGATATATCCCACACCCCTCACTGTAACACTCTGATATATCCCACACCCCTCACTGTAACATTGATATATCCTATACCCCTCACTGTAACATTGATATACCCCACACCCCTCACTGTACAAACAAAGAACAAACAAATGTACAGCACAGGAACAGGCCCTTCGGCCCTCCAAGCCCGTGCCGACCATACTGCCCGACTAAACTACAATCTTCTACACTTCCTGGGTCCGTATCCTTCTATTCCCATCCGATTCATATATTTGTCAAGATGCCCCTTAAATTTCCCTATCGTCCCTGCTTCCACTACCTCCTCCGGTAGTGAGTTCCAGGCACCCACTACCCTCTGCGTAAAAAACTTGCCTCGTACATCTACTCTAAACTTTGCCCCTCTCACCTTAAACCTATGCCCCCTAGTAATTGACCCCTCTACCCTGGGGAAAAGCCTCTGACTATTCACTCTGTCTATGCCCCTCATAATTTTGTATACCTCTATCAGGTCGCCCCTCAACCTCCTTCGTTCCAGTGAGAACAAACCGAGTTTATTCAATCGCTCCTCATAGCTTATGCCCTCCATACCAGGCAACATTCTGGTAAATCTCTTCTGCACCCTCTCTAAAGCCTCCACATCCTTCTGGTAGTGTGGCGACCAGAATTGAACACTATACTCCAAGTGTGGCCTAACTAAGGTTCTATACAGCTGCAACATGACTTGCCAATTCATATACTCAATGCCCCGGCCAATGAAGGCAAGCATGCCGTATGCCTTCTTGACTACCTTCTCCACCTGTGTTGCCCTTTCAATGACCTGTGGACCTGTACTCCTAGATCTCTTTGACTTTCAATACTCTTGAGGGTTCTACCATTCACTGTATATTCCCTACCTGCATCAGCCCTTCCAAAATGCATTACCTCACATTTGTCCGGATTAAACTCCATCTGCCATCTCTCCGCCCAAGTCTCCAGACAATCTAAATCCTGCTGTATCCTCAGACAGTCCTCATCGCTATCCGCAATTCCACCAACCTTTGTGTCGTCTGCAAACTTACTAACCAGACCAGTTACATTTTCCTCCAAATCATTTATATATACTACAAAGAGCAAAGGTCCCAGCACTGATCCCTGTGGAACACCACTAGTCACAGCCCTCCAATTAGAAAAGCATCCCTCCATTGCTACCCTCTGCCTTCTATGGCCTAGCCAGTTCTGTATCCACCTTGCCAGTTCATCCCTGATCCCATGTGACTTCACCTTTCGTACTAGTCTACCATGAGGGACCTTGTCAAAGGCCTTACTGAAGTCCATATAGACAACATCTACTGCCCTACCTGCATCAATCATCTTAGTGACCTCCTCGAAAAACTCTATCAAGTTAGTGAGACACGACCTCCCCTTCACAAAACCGTGCTGCCTCTCACTAATACGTCCATTTGCTTCCAAATGGGAGTAGATCCTGTCTCGAAGAATTCTCTCCAGTAATTTCCCTACCACTGAAGTAAGGCTCACCGGCCTGTAGTTCCCGGGATTATCCTTGCTACCCTTCTTAAACAGAGGAACAACATTGGCTATTCTCCAGTCCTCCGGGACATCCCCTGAAGACAGCGAGGATCCAAAGATTTCTGTCAAGGCCTCAGCAATTTCCTCTCCAGCCTCCTTCAGTATTCTGGGGTAGATCCCATCCGGCCCTGGGGACTTATCTACCTTAATATTTTTTAAGACACCCAACACCTCGTCTTTTTGGATCACAATGTGACCCAGGCTATCTACACCCCCTTCTCCAGACTCAACATCTACCAATTCCTTCTCTTTGGTGAATACTGATGCAAAGTATTCATTTAGTACCTCGCCCATTTCCTCTGGCTCCACACATAGATTCCCTTGCCTATCCTTCAGTGGGCCAACCCTTTCCCTGGCTACCCTCTTGCTTTTTATGTACGTGTAAAAAGCCTTGGGATTTTCCTTAACCCTATTTGCCAATGACTTTTCATGACCCCTTCTAGCCCTCCTGACTCCTTGCTTAAGTTCCTTCCTACTTTCCTTATATGCCACACAGGCTTCGTCTGTTCCCAGCCTTTTAGCCCTGACAAATGCCTCCTTTTTCTTTTTGACGAGGCCTACAATATCACTCGTCATCCAAGGTTCCCGAAAATTGCCGTATTTATCTTTCTTCCTCACAGGAACATGCTTGTCCTGTATTCCTTTCAACTGACACTTGAAAGCCTCCCACATGTCAGATGTTGATTTGCCCTCAAACATCCGCCCCCAATCTATGTTCTTCAGTTCCCGCCTAATATTGTTATAATTAGCCTTCCCCCAATTTAGCACATTCATCCTCGGACCACTCTTATCCTTGTCCACCAGTACTTTAAAACTTACTGAATTGTGGTCACTGTTACCGAAATGCTCCCCTACTGAAACATCTACCACCTGGCCGGGCTCATTCCCCAATACCAGGTCCAGTACCGCCCCTTCCCTAGTTGGACTGTTTACATATTGTTTTAAGAAGCCCTCCTGGATGCTCCTTACAAACTCCGCCCCCTCTAAGCCCCTGGCACTAAGTGAGTCCCAGTCAATATTGGGGAAGTTGAAGTCTCCCATCACCACAACCCTGTTGTTTTTACTCTTTTCCAAAATCTGTCTACCTATCTGCTCCTCTATCTCCCGCTGGCTGTTGGGAGGCCTGTAGTATACCCCCAACATTGTGACTGCACCCTTCTTATTCCTGATCTCTACCCATATAGCCTCACTGCCCTCTGAGGTGTCCTCTCGCAGTATAGCTGTGATATTCTCCCGAACAAGTAGCGCAACTCCGCCTCCCCTTTTACATCCCCCTCTATCCCGCCTAAAACATCGAAATCCTGGAACGTTTAGCTGCCAATCCTGCCCTTCCCTCAACCAGGTCTCTGTAATGGCAACAACATCATAGTTCCAAGTAGTAATCCAAGCTCTAAGTTCATCTGCCTTACCCGTAATGCTCCTTGCATTAAAACATATGCACTTCAGGCCACCAGACCCGCTGTGTTCAGCAACTTCTCCCCGTCTGCTCTGCCTCAGAGCCACACTGTCCCTATTCCCTAGTTCTCCCTCAATGCTCTCACCTTCTGACCTATTGTTCCCGTGCCCACCCCCCTGCCATACTAGTTTAAACCCTCCCGTGTGACACTAGCAAACCTCGCGGCCAGGATATTTATGTCTCTCCGGTTTAGATGCAACCCGTCCATCTTATACAGGTCACACCTGCCCCGGAAGAGCTCCCAGTGGTCCAGAAAACGGAAACCCTCCCTCCTGCACCAGCTGTTTAGCCACGTGTTTGTCTGCTCTATCTTCCTATTTCTAGCCTCACTGGCACATGGCACAGGGAGTAATCCCGAGATTACAACTCTCGAGGTCCTGTCTTTTAACTTTGTAACACTCTGATATATCCCACACCCCTCACTGGAACACTCTGATATATCCCACACCCCTCACTGTAACACTGATATATCCCACACCCCTCACTGTAACACTCTGATATACCCAACACCCCTCACAGTGACACACTGACATACCCCACACCCCTCACTGTAACACTCTGATATACCCCACACCCCTCACTGCAACACTGATATAGCCCACACCCCTCATTGTAACACTCTGATATATCCCACACCCCTCACTGCAACACTGATATAGCCCACACCCCTCACTGTGACACTCTGATATAACCCACACCCCTCACTGTAACACTCTGATATACCCCACACCCCTCACTGTAACACTCTGATATACCCCACACCCATCACTGCAACACTGATATAGCCCACACCCCTCACTGTGACACTCTGATATAACCCACACCCCTCACTGTAACACTCTGATATACCCCACACCCCTCACTGTAACACTCTGATATACCCCACACCCCTCACTGTAACACTCTGATATACGCCACACCCCTCACTGTAACACTCTGATATATCCCACAGCCCTCACTGTAACACTCTGATATATCCCACACCCCTCACTGTAACACTCTGATATATCCCACACCCCTCACTGTAACATTGATATATCCTATACCCCTCACTGTAACATTGATATACCCCACACCCCTCACTGTACAAACAAAGAACAAACAAATGTACAGCACAGGAACAGGCCCTTCGGCCCTCCAAGCCCGTGCCGACCATACTGCCCGACTAAACTACAATCTTCTACACTTCCTGGGTCCGTATCCTTCTATTCCCATCCGATTCATATATTTGTCAAGATGCCCCTTAAATTTCCCTATCGTCCCTGCTTCCACTACCTCCTCCGGTAGTGAGTTCCAGGCACCCACTACCCTCTGCGTAAAAAACTTGCCTCGTACATCTACTCTAAACTTTGCCCCTCTCACCTTAAACCTATGCCCCCTAGTAATTGACCCCTCTACCCTGGGGAAAAGCCTCTGACTATTCACTCTGTCTATGCCCCTCATAATTTTGTATACCTCTATCAGGTCGCCCCTCAACCTCCTTCGTTCCAGTGAGAACAAACCGAGTTTATTCAATCGCTCCTCATAGCTTATGCCCTCCATACCAGGCAACATTCTGGTAAATCTCTTCTGCACCCTCTCTAAAGCCTCCACATCCTTCTGGTAGTGTGGCGACCAGAATTGAACACTATACTCCAAGTGTGGCCTAACTAAGGTTCTATACAGCTGCAACATGACTTGCCAATTCATATACTCAATGCCCCGGCCAATGAAGGCAAGCATGCCGTATGCCTTCTTGACTACCTTCTCCACCTGTGTTGCCCTTTCAATGACCTGTGGACCTGTACTCCTAGATCTCTTTGACTTTCAATACTCTTGAGGGTTCTACCATTCACTGTATATTCCCTACCTGCATCAGCCCTTCCAAAATGCATTACCTCACATTTGTCCGGATTAAACTCCATCTGCCATCTCTCCGCCCAAGTCTCCAGACAATCTAAATCCTGCTGTATCCTCAGACAGTCCTCATCGCTATCCGCAATTCCACCAACCTTTGTGTCGTCTGCAAACTTACTAACCAGACCAGTTACATTTTCCTCCAAATCATTTATATATACTACAAAGAGCAAAGGTCCCAGCACTGATCCCTGTGGAACACCACTAGTCACAGCCCTCCAATTAGAAAAGCATCCCTCCATTGCTACCCTCTGCCTTCTATGGCCTAGCCAGTTCTGTATCCACCTTGCCAGTTCATCCCTGATCCCATGTGACTTCACCTTTCGTACTAGTCTACCATGAGGGACCTTGTCAAAGGCCTTACTGAAGTCCATATAGACAACATCTACTGCCCTACCTGCATCAATCATCTTAGTGACCTCCTCGAAAAACTCTATCAAGTTAGTGAGACACGACCTCCCCTTCACAAAACCGTGCTGCCTCTCACTAATACGTCCATTTGCTTCCAAATGGGAGTAGATCCTGTCTCGAAGAATTCTCTCCAGTAATTTCCCTACCACTGAAGTAAGGCTCACCGGCCTGTAGTTCCCGGGATTATCCTTGCTACCCTTCTTAAACAGAGGAACAACATTGGCTATTCTCCAGTCCTCCGGGAGATCCCCTGAAGACAGCGAGGATCCAAAGATTTCTGTCAAGGCCTCAGCAATTTCCTCTCCAGCCTCCTTCAGTATTCTGGGGTAGATCCCATCCGGCCCTGGGGACTTATCTACCTTAATATTTTTTAAGACACCCAACACCTCGTCTTTTTGGATCACAATGTGACCCAGGCTATCTACACCCCCTTCTCCAGACTCAACATCTACCAATTCCTTCTCTTTGGTGAATACTGATGCAAAGTATTCATTTAGTACCTCGCCCATTTCCTCTGGCTCCACACATAGATTCCCTTGCCTATCCTTCAGTGGGCCAACCCTTTCCCTGGCTACCCTCTTGCTTTTTATGTACGTGTAAAAAGCCTTGGGATTTTCCTTAACCCTATTTGCCAATGACTTTTCATGACCCCTTCTAGCCCTCCTGACTCCTTGCTTAAGTTCCTTCCTACTTTCCTTATATGCCACACAGGCTTCGTCTGTTCCCAGCCTTTTAGCCCTGACAAATGCCTCCTTTTTCTTTTTGACGAGGCCTACAATATCACTCGTCATCCAAGGTTCCCGAAAATTGCCGTATTTATCTTTCTTCCTCACAGGAACATGCTTGTCCTGTATTCCTTTCAACTGACACTTGAAAGCCTCCCACATGTCAGATGTTGATTTGCCCTCAAACATCCGCCCCCAATCTATGTTCTTCAGTTCCCGCCTAATATTGTTATAATTAGCCTTCCCCCAATTTAGCACATTCATCCTCGGACCACTCTTATCCTTGTCCACCAGTACTTTAAAACTTACTGAATTGTGGTCACTGTTACCGAAATGCTCCCCTACTGAAACATCTACCACCTGGCCGGGCTCATTCCCCAATACCAGGTCCAGTACCGCCCCTTCCCTAGTTGGACTGTTTACATATTGTTTTAAGAAGCCCTCCTGGATGCTCCTTACAAACTCCGCCCCCTCTAAGCCCCTGGCACTAAGTGAGTCCCAGTCAATATTGGGGAAGTTGAAGTCTCCCATCACCACAACCCTGTTGTTTTTACTCTTTTCCAAAATCTGTCTACCTATCTGCTCCTCTATCTCCCGCTGGCTGTTGGGAGGCCTGTAGTATACCCCCAACATTGTGACTGCACCCTTCTTATTCCTGATCTCTACCCATATAGCCTCACTGCCCTCTGAGGTGTCCTCTCGCAGTATAGCTGTGATATTCTCCCGAACAAGTAGCGCAACTCCGCCTCCCCTTTTACATCCCCCTCTATCCCGCCTAAAACATCGAAATCCTGGAACGTTTAGCTGCCAATCCTGCCCTTCCCTCAACCAGGTCTCTGTAATGGCAACAACATCATAGTTCCAAGTAGTAATCCAAGCTCTAAGTTCATCTGCCTTACCCGTAATGCTCCCTGCATTAAAACATATGCACTTCAGGCCACCAGACCCGCTGTGTTCAGCAACTTCTCCCCGTCTGCTCTGCCTCAGAGCCACACTGTCCCTATTCCCTAGTTCTCCCTCAATGCTCTCACCTTCTGACCTATTGTTCCCGTGCCCACCCCCCTGCCATACTAGTTTAAACCCTCCCGTGTGACACTAGCAAACCTCGCGGCCAGGATATTTATGTCTCTCCGGTTTAGATGCAACCCGTCCATCTTATACAGGTCACACCTGCCCCGGAAGAGCTCCCAGTGGTCCAGAAAACGGAAACCCTCCCTCCTGCACCAGCTGTTTAGCCACGTGTTTGTCTGCTCTATCTTCCTATTTCTAGCCTCACTGGCACATGGCACAGGGAGTAATCCCGAGATTACAACTCTCGAGGTCCTGTCTTTTAACTTTGTAACACTCTGATATATCCCACACCCCTCACTGGAACACTCTGATATATCCCACACCCCTCACTGTAACACTGATATATCCCACACCCCTCACTGTAACACTCTGATATACCCAACACCCCTCACAGTGACACACTGACATACCCCACACCCCTCACTGTAACACTCTGATATACCCCACACCCCTCACTGCAACACTGATATAGCCCACACCCCTCATTGTAACACTCTGATATATCCCACACCCCTCACTGCAACACTGATATAGCCCACACCCCTCACTGTGACACTCTGATATAACCCACACCCCTCACTGTAACACTCTGATATACCCCACACCCCTCACTGTAACACTCTGATATACCCCACACCCATCACTGCAACACTGATATAGCCCACACCCCTCACTGTGACACTCTGATATAACCCACACCCCTCACTGTAACACTCTGATATACCCCACACCCCTCACTGTAACACTCTGATATACCCCACACCCCTCACTGTAACACTCTGATATACGCCACACCCCTCACTGTAACGTTGATATATCCCACACCCCTCACTTTAACACTCTGATATACACCACACCCCTCACTGTAACACTCTGATATAGCCCACACCCCTCACTGTAACGTTGATATATCCCACACCCCTCACTGTAACACTCTGATATATCCCACACCCCTCACTGTAACATTGATATACCCCACACCCCTCACTGTGACACTCTGATATATCCCACAACCCTCACTGTAACACTCTGATATATCCCACACCCCTCACTGTAACATTGATATGCCCCACACCCCTCACTGTAACACTCTGATATAACCCACACCCCTCACTGTAACATTGATATACCCCACACCCCTCACTGTAACACTGATATCTCCCACACCCCTCACTGTAACACTCTGATATACCCGACACCCCTCACAGTAACACACTGACATACCCCAAACCCCTCACTGTAACACTCTGATATATCCCACACCCCTCACAGTAACACACTGACATACCTCACACCCCTCACTGTAACGTTGATATATCCCACACCCCTCACTGTAACACTCTGATATATCCCACACCCCTCACTGTACCATTGATATACCCCACACCCCTCACTGTGACACTCTGATATATCCCACACCCCTCACTGTAACACTCTGATATATCCCACACCCCTCACTGTAACATTGATATACCCCACACTCCTCACTGTAACACTCTGATATATCCCACAACCCTCACTGTAACATTGATATACCCCACATCCCTCACTGTAACACTCTGATATACCCCACACCCCTCACTGTAACGTTGATATATCCCACACCCCTCACTGTAACACTCTGATATATCCCACACCCCTCACTGTAACATTGATATACCCAACACCCCTCACTGTGACACTCTGATATACCCCACACCCCTCACTGTAACATTGATATACCCCACACCCCTCACTGTAACATTGATAGACCCCACACCCCTCACTGTAACATTGATATACCCCACACCCCTCACTGTAACACTCTGATATATCCCACACCCTCAGTGTAACACTCTGATAAACCCGACACCCCTCACAGTAACACACTGACATAAACCACACCCCTCACAGTAACACACTGACATACCCCACACCCCTCACAGTAACACACTGACATACCCCACACCCCTCACTGTAACACTCTGATATACCCCACACCCCTCACTGTAACACTCTGATTTACCCCACACCCCTCACTGTAACACTCTGATATACTCCACACCCCTCAGTGTAACACTCTGATATACCCCACACCCCTCACTGTAACATTCCGATATACCCCAGACCCCTCACAGTAACACTCTGATATACCCCAGACCCCTCACTGTAACACTCTGATATACCCCACACCCCTCACTGTAACATTCTGATATACCCCAGACCCCTCACGGCAACACCCTGATATACCCCAGACCCATCACTGTAACACTCTGATATACCCCACACCCCTCACTGTAACATTGATATATCCCACACCACTCACTGTAACACTCTGATATACCCCATACCCCTCACTGTAACACTCTGATATATCCCACACCCCTCACTGTAACATTGATATATCCCACACCACTCACTGTAACACTCTGATATACCCCATACCCCTCACTGTAACACTCTGATATACCCCACACCCCTCACTGTAACATTGATATATCCCACACCACTCACTGTAACACTCTGATATACCCCATACCCCTCACTGTAACACTCTGATATACCCCACACCACTCACTGTAACATTGATATATCCTACACCACTCACTGTAACACTCTGATATACCCCACGCCACTCACTGTAACACAGATATATCCCACACCCCTCACTGTAACACTCTGATATATCCCACACCCCTCACTGTAACACTCTGATATAACCCATACACCTCACGGTAACAGTCTGATATATCCCACACCCCTCACTGTAACACGCTGATATACCCCAAGCCCCTCACTGTAACACTCGGATATACCCCACACCCATCACTGTAACACTCAGATATACCCCACACCCCTCACTGTAACACTCAGATATATCCCGCACCCCTCACAGTAACACTCTGATATACCCGACACCCCTCACTGTAACATTCTGATATATCCCACACCCCTCACTGTAACACTCAGATATATCCCACACCCCTGACTGTAACACTCTGATATACCCCACAGCCCTCACTGTAACACTCTGATATACCCCACACTCCTCACTGTAACACTCTGATATACCCCACACACCTCACTCTAACACTCTGATATACCCCAGGCCCCTCACTCTAACACACTGATATATCCCACACCCCTTACTGTAACACTCTGATATACCCCACACCCCTCACTGTAACACTCTGATATACCCCACACCCCTCACTGTAACACTCTGATATACCCCACACCCCTAACTGTAACACTCTGATATACTCCACACCCTTCACTGTAACACTCTGATATACCCCACACCCCTCACTGTAACACTCTGATATACCCCAGGCCCCTCACTGTAAAACACTGATATACCCCACACCCCTCACTGTAACACTCTGATATATCCCATACACCTCACTGTAACACTCTGATATACTCCACACCCTTCACCGTAACACTCTGATATACCCCACACCCCTCACTGTAACACTCTGTTATACCGCAGGCCCCTCACTGTAACACACTGATATATTCCACACCCCTCACTGTAACACTCTGATATATCCCACACCCCTCACTGTAACACTCTCATATATCCCACACCCCTTACTGTAACACTCTGTTATACCCCACACCCCTCACTGTAACATTGATATATCCCACACCCCTCACTGTAACACTGTTATACCCCACACCCCTCACTGTAACACTCTGATATACCCCACACCCCTCACTGCAACACTGATATACCCCACACCCCTCACTGTAACGCACTGATATTCTCCACAACCCTGATTGTAACACTCTGATATACCCCACACCCCTCACTGTAACACTCTGATATACCCCACACCCCTCACTGTAACACTCTGATATACCCCACGCCCCTCACAGTAACACTCTGATATACCCCACACCCCTCACTGTAACACTCTGATATACTCCACACCCCACAGTGTAACACTCTGATATACCCCACACCCCTCACTGTAACATTGATATATCCCATACCCCTCACTGCAACATTGATATACCCCACACCCCTCACTGTAACACTCTGATATATCCCACACCACTCACTGGAACACTCTGATATATCCAACACCCCTCACAGTGACACACTGACATACCCCACACCTCTCACTGTAACACTCTGATATACCCCACACCCCTCACTGTAACACTCTGATATACCCCACACCCATCACTGTAACATTGATATACCCCACACCCCTCACTGTGACACTCTGATATATCCCACAACCTTCACTGTAACACTCTGATATATCCCACACCCCTCACTGTAACATTGATATGCCCCACACCCCTCACTGTAACACTCTGATATACCCCACACCCCTCACTGTAACACTCAGATATGTCCCGCACCCCTCACTGTAACACTCTGATATATCCTGCCCCCCTCGCTGTAACACTCTGATATATCCCACACCCCTCACTGTAACACTCTGATATACCCCACATCCCTCACTGTCACGCTCTGATATATCCCTCACCCCTCACTGTAACACTCTGATATATCCCACACACCTCACTGTAACACTCTGATATACCCCAGGCCCCTCACTGTAACACACTGATATATCCCACACCCCTCACTGTAACACTCTGATATACCCCACACCCTTCACTGTAACACTCTGATATACCCCACACCCCTCACTGTAACACTCTGATATACCCCACACCCCTCACTGTAACACTCTGATATACCCCACACCCCTAACTGTAACACTCTGATATACTCCACACCCTTCACTGTAACACTCTGATATACCCCAAACCCCTCACTGTAACACTCTGATATACCCCAGGCCCCTCACTGTAAAACACTGATATACCCCACACCCCTCACTGTAACACTCTGATATATCCCATACCCCTCACTGTAACACTCTAATATACTCCACACCCTTCACTGTAACACTCTGATATACCCCACACCCCTCACTGTAACACTCTGTTATACCGCAGGCCCCTCACTGTAACACACTGATATATCCCACACCCCTCACTGTAACACTCTGATATATCCCACACCCATCACTGTAACACTCTGATATATCCCACACCCCTTACTGTAACACTCTGTTATACCCCACACCCCTCACTGTAACATTGATATATCCCACACCCCTCACTGTAACACTCTGATATACCCCAGACCCCTCACTGTAACACACTGATATACCCCAGACCCCTCACTGTAACACTCTGATATACCCCACACCCCTCACTGTAACAGTCTGATATATCCCACACCCCTCACTGTAACATTCTGATATATATCCCACGCCCCTCACTGTAACACTCTGATATATCCCACACCCTCACTGTAACACTCTGATATACCCCACAACCCTCACTGTAACATTGATATATCCCACACCCCTCACTGTAACGCTCTGATAGATCCCACACCCCTCACTGTAACACTGTTATACCCTACAACCCTCACTGTAACACTCTGATATACCCCACACCCCTCACTGCAACACTGATATACCCCACACCCCTCACTGCAACGCACTGATATTCTCCACAACCCTGATTGTAACACTCTGATATACCCCACACCCCTCACTGTAACACTCTGATATACCCCACACCCCTCACTGTAACACTCTGATATACCCCACGCCCCTCACAGTAACACTCTGATATACCCCACACCCCTCACTGTAACACTCTGATATACTCCACACCCCACAGTGTAACACTCTGATATACCCCACACCCCTCACTGTAACATTGATATAACCCACACCCCTCACTGTATATCAATGTTGATATACCCCACTCTGATATACCCCACATCCCTCACTGTGACACACTGACATACCCCACACCTCTCACTGTAACACCCCTCACTGTAACATTGATATGCCCCACACCCCTCACTGTAACACTCTGATATACCCCACACCCCTCACAGTGACACACTGACATACCCCACACCTCTCACTGTAACACTCTGATATACCCCACACCCCTCACTGTAACACTCTGATATACCCCACACCCATCACTGCAACACTGATATAGCCCACACCCCTCACTGTAACACTCTGATATACCCCACACCCCTCACTGTAACACTCTGATATACCCCACACCCCTCACTGTAACACTCTGATATACCCCACGCCCGTCACAGTAACACTCTGATATACCCCACACCCCTCACTGTAACACTCTGATATACTCCACACCCCACAGTGTAACACTCTGATATACCCCACACCCCTCACTGTAACATTGATATATCCCATACCCCTCACTGTAACATTGATATACCCCACACCCCTCACTGTAACACTCTGATATATCCCACACCACTCACTGGAACACTCTGATATATCCAACACCCCTCACAGTGACACACTGACATACCCCACACCTCTCACTGTAACACTCTGATATACCCCACACCCCTCACTGTAACACTCTGATATACCCCACACCCATCACTGTAACATTGATATACCCCACACCCCTCACTGTGACACTCTGATATATCCCACAACCTTCACTGTAACACTCTGATATATCCCACACCCCTCACTGTAACATTGATATGCCCCACACCCCTCACTGTAACACTCTGATATACCCCACACCCCTCACTGTAACACTCAGATATGTCTCGCACCCCTCACTGTAACACTCTGATATATCCTGCCCCCCTCGCTGTAACACTCTGATATATCCCACACCCCTCACTGTAACACTCTGATATACCCCACATCCCTCACTGTCACGCTCTGATATATCCCTCACCCCTCACTGTAACACTCTGATATATCCCACACACCTCACTGTAACACTCTGATATACCCCAGGCCCCTCACTGTAACACACTGATATATCCCACACCCCTCACTGTAACACTCTGATATACCCCACACCCTTCACTGTAACACTCTGATATACCCCACACCCCTCACTGTAACACTCTGATATACCCCACACCCCTCACTGTAACACTCTGATATACCCCACACCCCTAACTGTAACACACTGATATACTCCACACCCTTCACTGTAACACTCTGATATACCCCAAACCCCTCACTGTAACACTCTGATATACCCCAGGGCCCTCACTGTAAAACACTGATATACCCCACACCCCTCACTGTAACACTCTGATATATCCCATACCCCTCACTGTAACACTCTGATATACTCCACACCCTTCACTGTAACACTCTGATATACCCCACACCCCTCACTGTAACACTCTGTTATACCGCAGGCCCCTCACTGTAACACACTGATATATCCCACACCCCTCACTGTAACACTCTGATATATCCCACACCCCTCACTGTAACACTCTGATATATCCCACACCCCTTACTGTAACACTCTGTTATACCCCACACCCCTCACTGTAACATTGATATATCCCACACCCCTCACTGTAACACTCTGATATACCCCACACCCCTCACTGCAACACTGATATACCCCACACCCCTCACTGCAACGCACTGATATTCTCCACAACCCTGATTGTAACACTCTGATATACCCCACACCCCTCACTGTAACACTCTGATATACCCCACACCCCTCACTGTAACACTCTGATATACCCCACGCCCCTCACAGTAACACTCTGATATACCCCACACCCCTCACTGTAACACTCTGATATACTCCACACCCCACAGTGTAACACTCTGATATACCCCACACCCCTCACTGTAACATTGATATAACCCACACCCCTCACTGTATATCAATGTTGATATACCCCACTCTGATATACCCCACACCCCTCACTGTAACACTCTGATATACCTCACACCCCTCACTGTAACACTCTGATATACCCCGCACCCCTCACTGTAACACTCTGATATATCCCACAGCCCTCACTGTAACACTCTGATATATCCCACACCCCTCACTGTAACACTCTGATATATCCCAAACCCCTCACTGTAACATTGATATATCCCATACCCCTCACTGTAACATTGATATACCCCACACCCCACACTGTAACACACTGATATATCCCACACCCCTCACTGTAACACTCTGATATACCCAACACCCCTCACAGTGACACACTGACATACCCCACACCTCTCACTGTAACACTCTGATATACCCCACACCCCTCACTGTAACACTCTGATATACCCCACACCCATCACTGCAACACTGATATAGCCCACACCCCTCACTGTAACACTCTGATATACCCCACACCCCTCACTGTAACACTCTGATATACCCCACACCCCTCACTGTAACACTCTGATATACCCCACGCCCCTCACAGTAACACTCTGATATACCCCACACCCCTCACTGTAACACTCTGATATACTCCACACCCCACAGTGTAACACTCTGATATACCCCACACCCCTCACTGTAACATTGATATATCCCATACCCCTCACTGTAACATTGATATACCCCACACCCCTCACTGTAACACTCTGATATATCCCACACCACTCACTGGAACACTCTGATATATCCAACACCCCTCACAGTGACACACTGACATACCCCACACCTCTCACTGTAACACTCTGATATACCCCACACCCCTCACTGTAACACTCTGATATACCCCACACCCATCACTGTAACATTGATATACCCCACACCCCTCACTGTGACACTCTGATATATCCCACAACCTTCACTGTAACACTCTGATATATCCCACACCCCTCACTGTAACATTGATATGCCCCACACCCCTCACTGTAACACTCTGATATACCCCACACCCCTCACTGTAACACTCAGATATGTCCCGCACCCCTCACTGTAGCACTCTGATATATCCTGCCCCCCTCGCTGTAACACTCTGATATATCCCACACCCCTCACTGTAACACTCTGATATACCCCACATCCCTCACTGTCACGCTCTGATATATCCCTCACCCCTCACTGTAACACTCTGATATATCCCACACACCTCACTGTAACACTCTGATATACCCCAGGCCCCTCACTGTAACACACTGATATATCCCACACCCCTCACTGTAACACTCTGATATACCCCACACCCTTCACTGTAACACTCTGATATACCCCACACCCCTCACTGTAACACTCTGATATACCCCACACCCCTCACTGTAACACTCTGATATACCCCACACCCCTAACTGTAACACTCTGATATACTCCACACCCTTCACTGTAACACTCTGATATACCCCAAACCCCTCACTGTAACACTCTGATATACCCCAGGCCCCTCACTGTAAAACACTGATATACCCCACACCCCTCACTGTAACACTCTGATATATCCCATACCCCTCACTGTAACAATCTGATATACTCCACACCCTTCACTGTAACACTCTGATATACCCCACACCCCTCACTGTAACACTCTGTTATACCGCAGGCCCCTCACTGTAACACACTGATATATCCCACACCCCTCACTGTAACACTCTGATATATCCCACACCCCTCACTGTAACACTCTGATATATCCCACACCCCTTACTGTAACACTCTGTTATACCCCACACCCCTCACTGTAACATTGATACATCCCACACCCCTCACTGTAACACTCTGATATACCCCAGACCCCTCACTGTAACACACTGATATACCCCAGACCCCTCACTGTAACACTCTGATATACCCCACACCCCTCACTGTAACAGTCTGATATATCCCACACCCCTCACTGTAACATTCTGATATATCCCACGCCCCTCACTGTAACACTCTGATATATCCCACACCCTCACTGTAACACTCTGATATATCCCACAACCCTCACTGTAACATTGATATATCCCACACCCCTCACTGTAACGCTCTGATAGAACCCACACCCCTCACTGTAACACTGTTATACCCCACACCCCTCACTGTAACACTCTGATATACCCCACACCCCTCACTGCAACACTGATATACCCCACACCCCTCACTGCAACGCACTGATATTCTCCACAACCCTGATTGTAACACTCTGATATACCCCACACCCCTCACTGTAACACTCTGATATACCCCACACCCCTCACTGTAACACTCTGATATACCCCACGCCCCTCACAGTAACACTCTGATATACCCCACACCCCTCACTGTAACACTCTGATATACTCCACACCCCACAGTGTAACACTCTGATATACCCCACACCCCTCACTGTAACATTGATATAACCCACACCCCTCACTGTATATCAATGTTGATATACCCCACTCTGATATACCCCACACCCCTCACTGTAACACTCTGATATACCTCACACCCCTCACTGTAACACTCTGATATACCCCGCACCCCTCACTGTAACACTCTGATACATCCCACAGCCCTCACTGTAACACTCTGATATATCCCACACCCCTCACTGTAACACTCTGATATATCCCAAACCCCTCACTGTAACATTGATATATCCCATACCCCTCACTGTAACATTGATATACCCCACACCCCACACTGTAACACACTGATATATCCCACACCCCTCACTGTAACACTCTGATATACCCAACACCCCTCACAGTGACACACTGACATACCCCACACCTCTCACTGTAACACTCTGATATACCCCACACCCCTCACTGTAACACTCTGATATACCCCACACCCATCACTGCAACACTGATATAGCCCACACCCCTCACTGTAACACTCTGATATACCCCACACCCCTCACTGTAACACTCTGATATACCCCACACCCCTCACTGTAACACTCTGATATACCCCACGCCCCTCACAGTAACACTCTGATATACCCCACACCCCTCACTGTAACACTCTGATATACTCCACACCCCACAGTGTAACACTCTGATATACCCCACACCCCTCACTGTAACATTGATATATCCCATACCCCTCACTGTAACATTGATATACCCCACACCCCTCACTGTAACACTCTGATATATCCCATACCACTCACTGGAACACTCTGATATATCCAACACCCCTCACAGTGACACACTGACATACCCCACACCTCTCACTGTAACACTCTGATATACCCCACACCCCTCACTGTAACACTCTGATATACCCCACACCCATCACTGTAACATTGATATACCCCACACCCCTCACTGTGACACTCTGATATATCCCACAACCTTCACTGTAACACTCTGATATATCCCACACCCCTCACTGTAACATTGATATGCCCCACACCCCTCACTGTAACACTCTGATATACCCCACACCCCTCACTGTAACACTCAGATATGTCCCGCACCCCTCACTGTAGCACTCTGATATATCCTGCCCCCCTCGCTGTAACACTCTGATATATCCCACACCCCTCACTGTAACACTCTGATATACCCCACATCCCTCACTGTCACGCTCTGATATATCCCTCACCCCTCACTGTAACACTCTGATATATCCCACACACCTCACTGTAACACTCTGATATACCCCAGGCCCCTCACTGTAACACACTGATATATCCCACACCCCTCACTGTAACACTCTGATATACCCCACACCCTTCACTGTAACACTCTGATATACCCCACACCCCTCACTGTAACACTCTGATATACCCCACACCCCTCACTGTAACACTCTGATATACCCCACACCCCTAACTGTAACACTCTGATATACTCCACACCCTTCACTGTAACACTCTGATATACCCCAAACCCCTCACTGTAACACTCTGATATACCCCAGGCCCCTCACTGTAAAACACTGATATACCCCACACCCCTCACTGTAACACTCTGATATATCCCATACCCCTCACTGTAACAATCTGATATACTCCACACCCTTCACTGTAACACTCTGATATACCCCACACCCCTCACTGTAACACTCTGTTATACCGCAGGCCCCTCACTGTAACACACTGATATATCCCACACCCCTCACTGTAACACTCTGATATATCCCACACCCCTCACTGTAACACTCTGATATATCCCACACCCCTTACTGTAACACTCTGTTATACCCCACACCCCTCACTGTAACATTGATATATCCCACACCCCTCACTGTAACACTCTGATATACCCCAGACCCCTCACTGTAACACACTGATATACCCCAGACCCCTCACTGTAACACTCTGATATACCCCACACCCCTCACTGTAACAGTCTGATATATCCCACACCCCTCACTGTAACATTCTGATATATCCCACGCCCCTCACTGTAACACTCTGATATATCCCACACCCTCACTGTAACACTCTGATATATCCCACAACCCTCACTGTAACATTGATATATCCCACACCCCTCACTGTAACGCTCTGATAGAACCCACACCCCTCACTGTAACACTGTTATACCCCACACCCCTCACTGTAACACTCTGATATACCCCACACCCCTCACTGCAACACTGATATACCCCACACCCCTCACTGCAACGCACTGATATTCTCCACAACCCTGATTGTAACACTCTGATATACCCCACACCCCTCACTGTAACACTCTGATATACCCCACACCCCTCACTGTAACACTCTGATATACCCCACGCCCCTCACAGTAACACTCTGATATACCCCACACCCCTCACTGTAACACTCTGATATACTCCACACCCCACAGTGTAACACTCTGATATACCCCACACCCCTCACTGTAACATTGATATAACCCACACCCCTCACTGTATATCAATGTTGATATACCACACTCTGATATACCCCACACCCCTCACTGTAACACTCTGATATACCTCACACCCCTCACTGTAACACTCTGATATACCCCGCACCCCTCACTGTAACACTCTGATATATCCCACAGCCCTCACTGTAACACTCTGATATATCCCACACCCCTCACTGTAACACTCTGATATATCCCAAACCCCTCACTGTAAGATTGATATATCCCATACCCCTCACTGTAACATTGATATACCCCACACCCCACACTGTAACACACTGATATATCCCACACCCCTCACTGTAACACTCTGATATACCCAACACCCCTCACAGTGACACACTGACATACCCCACACCTCTCACTGTAACACTCTGATATACCCCACACCCCTCACTGTAACACTCTGATATACCCCACACCCATCACTGCAACACTGATATAGCCCACACCCCACACTGTAACACTCTGATATACCCCACACCCCTCACTGCAACACTGATATAGCCCACACCCCTCACTGTGACACTCTGATATATCCCACACCCATCACTGTAACACTCTGATATATCCCACACCCCTCACTGCAACACTGATATAGCCCACACCCCTCACTGTAACACTCTGATATACACCGCACCCCTCACTGTAACACTCTGATATACCCCTCACTGTAACGTTGATATATCCCACACCCCTCACTGTAACACTCTGATATATCCCACACCCCTCACTGTAACATTGATATACCCCACACCCCTCACTGTGACACTCTGATATATCCCACAACCTTCACTGTAACACTCTGATATATCCCACACCCCTCACTGTAACATTGATATGCCCCACACCCCTCACTGTAACACTCAGATATACCCCACACCCCTCACTGTAACACTCTGATATATCCCACAGCCCTCACTGTAACACTCTGATATATCCCACACCCCTCACTGTAACACTCTGATATATCCCAAACCCCTCACTGTAACATTGATATATCCCATACCCCTCACTGTAACATTGATATACCCCACACCCCACACTGTAACACACTGATATATCCCACACCCCTCACTGTAACACTCTGATATACCCAACACCCCTCACAGTGACACACTGACATACCCCACACCTCTCACTGTAACACTCTGATATACCCCACACCCCTCACTGTAACACTCTGATATACCCCACACCCATCACTGCAACACTGATATAGCCCACACCCCTCACTGTAACACTCTGATATACCCCACACCCCTCACTGTAACACTCTGATATACCCCACACCCCTCACTGTAACACTCTGATATACCCCACGCCCCTCACAGTAACACTCTGATATACCCCACACCCCTCACTGTAACACTCTGATATACTCCACACCCCACAGTGTAACACTCTGATATACCCCACACCCCTCACTGTAACATTGATATATCCCATACCCCTCACTGTAACATTGATATACCCCACACCCCTCACTGTGACACTCTGATATATCCCACAACCTTCACTGTAACACTCTGATATATCCCACACCCCTCACTGTAACATTGATATGCCCCACACCCCTCACTGTAACACTCTGATATACCCCACACCCCTCACTGTAACACTCAGATATGTCCCGCACCCCTCACTGTAACAGTCTGATATATCCTGCCCCCCTCGCTGTAACACTCTGATATATCCCACACCCCTCACTGTAACACTCTGATATACCCCACATCCCTCACTGTCACGCTCTGATATATCCCTCACCCCTCACTGTAACACTCTGATATATCCCACACACCTCACTGTAACACTCTGATATACCCCAGGCCCCTCACTGTAACACACTGATATATCCCACACCCCTCACTGTAACACTCTGATATACCCCACACCCTTCACTGTAACACTCTGATATACCCCACACCCCTCACTGTAACACTCTGATATACCCCACACCCCTCACTGTAACACTCTGATATACCCCACACCCCTAACTGTAACACTCTGATATACTCCACACCCTTCACTGTAACACTCTGATATACCCCAAACCCCTCACTGTAACACTCTGATATACCCCCGGCCCCTCACTGTAAAACACTGATATACCCCACACCCCTCACTGTAACACTCTGATATATCCCATACCCCTCACTGTAACACTCTGATATACTCCACACCCTTCACTGTAACACTCTGATATACCCCACACCCCTCACAGTGACACACTGACATACCCCACACCTCTCACTGTAACACTCTGATATACCCCACACCCCTCACTGTAACACTCTGATATACCCCACACCCATCACTGCAACACTGATATAGCCCACACCCCACACTGTAACACTCTGATATACCCCACACCCCTCACTGCAACACTGATATAGCCCACACCCCTCACTGTGACACTCTGATATATCCCACACCCATCACTGTAACACTCTGATATATCCCACACCCCTCACTGCAACACTGATATAGCCCACACCCCTCACTGTAACACTCTGATATACACCGCACCCCTCACTGTAACACTCTGATATACCCCTCACTGTAACGTTGATATATCCCACACCCCTCACTGTAACACTCTGATATATCCCACACCCCTCACTGTAACATTGATATACCCCACACCCCTCACTGTGACACTCTGATATATCCCACAACCTTCACTGTAACACTCTGATATATCCCACACCCCTCACTGTAACATTGATATGCCCCACACCCCTCACTGTAACACTCAGATATACCCCACACCCCTCACTGTAACACTCTGATATATCCCACAGCCCTCACTGTAACACTCTGATATATCCCACACCCCTCACTGTAACACTCTGATATATCCCAAACCCCTCACTGTAACATTGATATATCCCATACCCCTCACTGTAACATTGATATACCCCACACCCCACACTGTAACACACTGATATATCCCACACCCCTCACTGTAACACTCTGATATACCCAACACCCCTCACAGTGACACACTGACATACCCCACACCTCTCACTGTAACACTCTGATATACCCCACACCCCTCACTGTAACACTCTGATATACCCCACACCCATCACTGCAACACTGATATAGCCCACACCCCTCACTGTAACACTCTGATATACCCCACACCCCTCACTGTAACACTCTGATATACCCCACACCCCTCACTGTAACACTCTGATATACCCCACGCCCCTCACAGTAACACTCTGATATACCCCACACCCCTCACTGTAACACTCTGATATACTCCACACCCCACAGTGTAACACTCTGATATACCCCACACCCCTCACTGTAACATTGATATATCCCATACCCCTCACTGTAACATTGATATACCCCACACCCCTCACTGTGACACTCTGATATATCCCACAACCTTCACTGTAACACTCTGATATATCCCACACCCCTCACTGTAACATTGATATGCCCCACACCCCTCACTGTAACACTCTGATATACCCCACACCCCTCACTGTAACACTCAGATATGTCCCGCACCCCTCACTGTAACACTCTGATATACCCCACACCCCTCACTGTAACACTCTGATATACCCCACACCCCTCACTGTAACACTCTGATATACCCCACACCCCTAACTGTAACACTCTGATATACTCCACACCCTTCACTGTAACACTCTGATATACCCCAAACCCCTCACTGTAACACTCTGATATACCCCCGGCCCCTCACTGTAAAACACTGATATACCCCACACCCCTCACTGTAACACTCTGATATATCCCATACCCCTCACTGTAACACTCTGATATACTCCACACCCTTCACTGTAACACTCTGATATACCCCACACCCCTCACTGTAACACTCTGTTATACCGCAGGCCCCTCACTGTAACACACTGATATATCCCACACCCCTCACTGTAACACTCTGATATATCCCACACCCCTCACTGTAACACTCTGATATATCCCACACCCCTTACTGTAACACTCTGTTATACCCCACACCCCTCACTGTAACATTGATATATCCCACACCCCTCACTGTAACACTCTGATATACCCCAGACCCCTCACTGTAACACACTGATATACCCCAGACCCCTCACTGTAACACTCTGATATACCCCACACCCCTCACTGTAACAGTCTGATATATCCCACACCCCTCACTGTAACATTCTGATATATCCCACGCCCCTCATTGTAACACTCTGATATATCCCACACCCTCACTGTAACACTCTGATATATCCCACAACCCTCACTGTAACATTGATATATCCCACACCCCTCACTGTAACGCTCTGATAGAACCCACACCCCTCACTGTAACACTGTTATACCCCACACCCCTCACTGTAACACTCTGATATACCCCACACCCCTCACTGCAACACTGATATACCCCACACCCCTCACTGCAACGCACTGATATTCTCCACAACCCTGATTGTAACACTCTGATATACCCCACACCCCTCACTGTAACACTCTGATTTACCCCACACCCCTCACTGTAACACTCTGATATACCCCACGCCCCTCACAGTAACACTCTGATATACCCCACACCCCTCACTGTAACACTCTGATATACTCCACACCCCACAGTGTAACACTCTGATATACCCCACACCCCTCACTGTAACATTGATATAACCCACACCCCTCACTGTATATCAATGTTGATATACCACACTCTGATATACCCCACACCCCTCACTGTAACACTCTGATATACCTCACACCCCTCACTGTAACACTCTGATATACCCCGCACCCCTCACTGTAACACTCTGATATACCCCACAGCCCTCACTGTAACACTCTGATATATCCCACACCCCTCACTGTAACACTCTGATATATCCCAAACCCCTCACTGTAACATTGATATATCCCATACCCCTCACTGTAACATTGATATACCCCACACCCCACACTGTAACACTCTGATATACCCAACACCCCTCACAGTGACACACTGACATACCCCACACCTCTCACTGTAACACTCTGATATACCCCACACCCCTCACTGTAACACTCTGATATACCCCACACCCATCACTGCAACACTGATATAGCCCACACCCCACACTGTAACACTCTGATATACCCCACACCCCTCACTGCAACACTGATATAGCCCACACCCCTCACTGTGACACTCTGATATATCCCACACCCCTCACTGTAACACTCTGATATATCCCACACCCCTCACTGCAACACTGATATAGCCCACACCCCTCACTGTAACACTCTGATATACACCGCACCCCTCACTGTAACACTCTGATATACCCCTCACTGTAACGTTGATATATCCCACACCCCTCACTGTAACACTCTGATATATCCCACACCCCTCACTGTAACATTGATATACCCCACACCCCTCACTGTGACACTCTGATATATCCCACAACCTTCACTGTAACACTCTGATATATCCCACACCCCTCACTGTAACATTGATATGCCCCACACCCCTCACTGTAACACTCAGATATACCCCACACCCCTCACTGTAACACTCAGATATGTCCCGCACCCCTCACTGTAACACGCTGATATATCCTGCCCCCCTCGCTGTAACACTCTGATATATCCCACACACCTCACTGTAACACTCTGATATACCCCACATCCCTCACTGTCACGCTCTGATACATCCCTCACCCCTCACTGTAACACTCTGATATATCCCACACCCCTCACTGTAACATTCTGATATATCCCACACCCCTCACTGTAACACTCTGATGTACCCCACACCCCTCACTGTAACACTCTGATATATCCCGCACCCCTCACTGTAACACTCTGATATACCCCACACTCCTCACCGTAACACTCTGATATATACCGCACCTCTCACTGTAACACTCTGATATATCCCACACCCCTCACTGTAACACTCTGAAATACCCCACACTCCTCACCGTAACACTCTGATATATCCCGCACTCCTCACTGTAACACTCTGATATATCCCGCACCCCTCATTGTAACACTCTGATATATCCCACACCCTTCACTGTAACACTCTGATATATCCCGCACACCTAACAGTAACACTCTGATATATCCCAGGCCCCTCACTGTAACACTCTGATATATCCCAGGCCCCTCACTGTAACACTCTGATATATCCCGCACCCCTCACTGTAACACTCTGATATATCCCGCACCCTCCACTGTAACAATCTGATATATCCCGCACACCTCACTGTAACACTCTGATATATCCCAGGCCCCTCACTGTAGCACTCTGATATATCCCGCACCCCTCACTGTAACAGTCTGATATACCCCACACCCCTCACTGTGACACTCTGATATATCCCACACCCCTCACTGTAACACTCTGTTATACCCCACACCTCTCACTGTAACACTCTTTTATACCCCAGACCCCTCACTGTAACACTCTGATATACCCCACGCCTCTCACTGTAACACTCTGATATACCCCAGACCCCTCACTGTAACACACTGGTATACCCCAGACCCCTCACCTTTAACCCCCTGATATTCCCCACACCCCTCACAGTAACATTCTGATATATCCCACACCCCTCACAGTAACACACTGATAATTCCCACACCCCTCTCTGTAACACTCTGATACACTCCACACCCCTCACTGTAACACTATGATATACCCCACACCCATCACTGTAACACTCTAATATACCCCAGACCCCTCACTGTAACACTGATGTACCCCACACCCCTCACTGTAACACACTGGTATACCCCAGACCCCTCACCTTTAACCCCCTGATATTCCCCACACCCCTCACAGTAACATTCTGATATATCCCACACCCCTCACTGTAACACTCTGATATACCCCACACCCCTCACTGTAACACTCTGATATACTCCACACCCCTCACTGTAACACTCTGATATACCCCACACCCCTTACTGTAACACTCTGATATACTCCACATCCCTCACTGTAAAACTCTGATATACCCCACACCCCTCACTGTAACACTCTGATATACTCCACATCCCTCACTGTAACACTCTGATATATCCCACACCCCTCACTGTAACATTCTGATATACCCCACACCCCTCACTGTAACATTCTGATATACCCCACACCCCTCACTGTAACACTCTGATATACTCCACATCCCTCACTGTAACACTCTGATATATCCCACACCCGTCACTGTAACGTTTGATATACCCCACACTCCTCACCGTAACACTCTGATATATCCCGCACCACTCACTGTAACACTCTGATATATCCCACACCCCTCACTGTAACACTCCAATATATCCCACACTCCTCACTGTAACATTCTGATGTATCCCACACCCCTCACAATAACACTCTGATATATCCCGCACCCCTCACTGTAACACTCAGATATAGCCCACACCCCTCACTGTAACACTCTAATATATCCCAGACCCCTCACTGTAACACTGATATACCCCACACCCCTCTCAGTTACACACTGATATACTCCACACCCCTCACTGTGACACCCTGATACACCCCACAACCCTCACTGTAACACTGATATACCCCACACCCCTCACTGTAACACTCTGATATACCCCAGACCCCTCACTGTATCACTCTGATATACCCCACACCCCTCACAGTAACATTCTGATATATCCCACACCCCTCACTGTAACACTCTGATATACCCCACATCCCTCACTGTCACGTTCTGATATATCCCTCACCCCTCACAGTAACACTCTGATATATCCCACACCCCTCACTGTAACACTCTGATATATCCCACACCCCTCACTGTAACACTCTGATGTACCCCACACCCCTCACTGTAACACTCTGATATATCCCGCACCCCTCACTGTAACACTCTGATATACCCCACACCCCTCACTGTAGCACTATGATATATCCCGCACCCCTCACTGTAACACTCTGATATACCCCACACCCCTCACTGTAACACTCTGATATACCCCACACTCCTCACCGTAACACTCTGATATATCCCGCACACCTCACTGTAACACTCTGATATATCCCGCACCCCTCACTGTAACACTCTGATATATCCCGCACCCTTCACTGTAACACTCTGATATATCCCGCACACCTAACTGTAACTCTCTGATATATCCCAGGCCCCTCACTCTAACACTCTGATATATCCCAGGCCCCTCACTGTGACACTCTGATATATCCCGCACCCCTCACTGTAACACTCTGATATATCCCGCACCCTTCACTGTAACAATCTGATATATCCCGCACACCTCACTGTAACACCCTGATATATCCCACACCCCTCACTGTAACACTCTGATATATCCCAGATCCCTCACTATAACACTCGGATATACCCCACACCCCTCACTGTAACACTCTGATATACCCCAAACCACTCAGTGTAACACTCGGATATACCCCACATACCTCACTAGAACTGATATACCCCACCCCGCTCACTGTAAAACTCTGATATACCCCACACGCCTCACTGTAACACTCTGATATACCCCACACCACTCACAATAACAATCTGATATATCCCACACCACTCAGTGTAACACTCTGATGTACCCCACACCCCTCACTGAAACACTCTGATATACCCCACACCCCTCACTGTAACACTCTGATGTATCCCACACCCTTCACTGTAACACTCTGATATACCCCACACCCCTCACAGTAACACTGATATACCCCACACCCCTCACTGCAACACTCTGATATACCACACACCCTTCACTGTAACACTCTGATATATCCCACACCCTTCACAGTAACACTCGGATATACCCACACCCCTCACTGTAACACTCTGATATACCCCACACCCCTCACTGTAACACTCTGATATACCCCACATCCCTCACTGTAACTGATATACCCCACGCCGCTCACTGTAACACTCTGATATACCACACATGCCTCACTGTAACACTATGATATACCCCACACACCTCACTGTAACACTCTGGTATATCCCGCACACCTCACTGTAACACTCTGATATCTCACAGGCCCCTCACTGTAACACTCTGTTATATCCCATACCCCTCACTGTAACACTTTGATATACCCCACACCCCTCACTGTAACACTCTGATATATCCCACACCCCTCACTGTAACACTCTGATATAACCCCCAACCCTCACTGTAACACTCTGATATATCCCACACCCCTCACTGAAACACTCTGATATATCCCACACCCCCCACTGTAACACTATGATATATCCCACACCCCTCACTGTAACACTCTGATATACTCCACACCGCTCACAGTAACACTCTGATATACCCCATACCCCTCACTCTAACACTCTGATATACTCCACATCCCTCACTGTAAAACTCTGATATACCCCACACCCCTCACTGTAACACTCTGATATACTCCACATCCCTCACTGTAACACTCTGATATATCCCACACCCCTCACTGTAACGTTTGATATACCCCACACTCCTCACCGTAACACTCTAATATATCCCGCACCACTCACTGTAACACTCTGATATATCCCACACCACTCACTGTAACACTCCGATATATCCCACAACCCTCACTGTAACACTCTGATATACCCCACAGCCCTCACTGTAACACTCTGATATGCTCCACATCCCTCACTGTAACACTCTGATATACCCTACACCCCTCACTGTAACATTCTGATATACTCCACATCCCTCACTGTAACACTCTGATATATCCCACACCCCTCACTGTAACGTTTGATATACCCCACACACCTCACCGTAACACTCTGATAAATCCCGCACCACTCACTGTAACACTCTGATATATCCCACACCCCTCACTGTAACACTCCGATATATCCCACACCCCTCACTGTAACATTCTGATGTATCCCACACTCCTCACAATAACACTCTGATATATCCCGCACCCCTCACTGTAACACTCAGATATAGCCCACACCCCTCACTGTAAAACTCTGATATACCCCACACCCCTCTCAGTTACACACTGATATACTCCACACCCCTCACTGTGACACCCTGATACACCCCACAACCCTCACTGTAACACTGATATACACCACACCCCTTACTGTAACACTCTGATATACCCCAGACCCCTCACTGTAACACTCTGATATACCCTACACCCCTCACTGTAACAATCAGATATACCCCAGACCCCTCACTGTAAAACTCTGATATACTCCAGACCCTTCACTTTAACCCCCTGATATTCCCCAAACCCCTCAAAGTAACAATCTGATATATCCCATATCCCTCACTGTAACACACTGAGAATTCCCACATCCCTCACTGTAACACTCTGATATATCCCATACCCCTCACTCTAACACTGATATACCCTACACCCCTCACTGTAACACTCTGATATACCCCAAACCCCTCACTGTAACACTCGGATATACCCCACACCCCTCACTGTAACACTCTGATATACCCCACATCCCTCACTGTCACGTTCTGATATATCCCTCACCCCTCACAGTAACACTCTGATATATCCCACACCCCTCACTGTAACACTCTGATATATCCCACACCCCTCACTGTAACACTCTGATGTACCCCACACCCCTCACTGTAACACTCTGATATATCCCGCACCCCTCACTGTAACACTCTGATATACCCCACACCCCTCACTGTAGCACTATGATATATCCCGCACCCCTCACTGTAACACTCTGAGATACCCCACACCCCTCACTGTAACACTCTGATATACCCCACACTCCTCACCGTAACACTCTGATATATCCCGCACACCTCACTGTAACACTCTGATATATCCCGCACCCCTCACTGTAACACTCTGATATATCCCGCATCCTTCACTGTAACACTCTGATATATCCCGCACACCTAACTGTAACTCTCTGATATATCCCAGGCCCCTCACTGTAACACTCTGATATATCCCAGGCCCCTCACTGTGACACTCTGATATATCCCGCACCCCTCACTGTAACACTCTGATATATCCCGCACCCTTCACTGTAACAATCTGATATATCCCGCACACCTCACTGTAACACCCTGATATATCCCACACCCCTCACTGTAACACTCTGATATATCCCAGATCCCTCACTATAACACTCGGATATACCCCACACCCCTCACTGTAACACTCTGATATACCCCAAACCACTCAGTGTAACACTCGGATATACCCCACATACCTCACTAGAACTGATATACCCCACCCCGCTCACTGTAAAACTCTGATATACCCCACACGCCTCACTGTAACACTCTGATATACCCCACACCACTCACAATAACAATCTGATATATCCCACACCACTCAGTGTAACACTCTGATGTACCCCACACCCCTCACTGAAACACTCTGATATACCCCACACCCCTCACTGTAACACTCTGATGTATCCCACACCCTTCACTGTAACACTCTGATATACCCCACACCCCTCACAGTAACACTGATATACCCCACACCCCTCACTGCAACACTCTGATATACCACACACCCTTCACTGTAACACTCTGATATATCCCACACCCTTCACAGTAACACTCGGATATACCCACACCCCTCACTGTAACACTCTGATATACCCCACACCCCTCACTGTAAAACTCTGATATACCCCACATCCCTCACTGTAACTGATATACCCCACGCCGCTCACTGTAACACTCTGATATACCACACATGCCTCACTGTAACACTATGATATACCCCACACACCTCACTGTAACACTCTGTTATATCCCGCACACCTCACTGTAACACTCTGATATCTCACAGGCCCCTCACTGTAACACTCTGTTATATCCCATACCCCTCACTGTAACACTTTGATATACCCCACACCCCTCACTGTAACACTCTGATATATCCCACACCCCTCACTGTAACACTCTGATATAACCCCCAACCCTCACTGTAACACTCTGATATATCCCACACCCCTCACTGTAACACTCTGATATATCCCACACCCCCCACTGTAACACTATGATATATCCCACACCCCTCACTGTAACACTCTGATATACTCCACACCGCTCACAGTAACACTCTGATATACCCCACACCCCTCACTCTAACACTCTGATATACTCCACATCCCTCACTGTAAAACTCTGATATACCCCACACCCCTCACTGTAACACTCTGATATACTCCACATCCCTCACTGTAACACTCTGATATATCCCACACCCCTCACTGTAACGTTTGATATACCCCACACTCCTCACCGTAAAACTCGAATATATCCCGCACCACTCACTGTAACACTCTGATATATCCCACACCACTCACTGTAACACTCCGATATATCCCACAACCCTCACTGTAACACTCTGATATACCCCACAACCCTCACTGTAACACTCTGATATGCTCCACATCCCTCACTGTAACACTCTGATATACCCTACACCCCTCACTGTAACATTCTGATATACTCCACATCCCTCACTGTAACACTCTGATATATCCCACACCCCTCACTGTAACGTTTGATATACCCCACACACCTCACCGTAACACTCCGATATATCCCACACCCCTCACTGTAACATTCTGATGTATCCCACACTCCTCACAATAACACTCTGATATATCCCGCACCCCTCACTGTAACACTCAGATATAGCCCACACCCCTCACTGTAACATTCTGATGTATCCCACACTCCTCACAATAACACTCTGATATATCCCGCACCCCTCACTGTAACACTCAGATATAGCCCACACCCCTCACTGTAAAACTCTGATATACCCCACACCCCTCTCAGTCACACACTGATATACTCCACACCCCTCACTGTGACACCCTGATACACCCCACAACCCTCACTGTAACACTGATATACACCACACCCCTTACTGTAACACTCTGATATACCCCAGACCCCTCACTGTAACACTCTGATATACCCCACACCCCTCACTGTAACAATCAGATATACCCCAGACCCCTCACTGTAAAACTCTGATATACTCCAGACCATTCACTTTAACCCCCTGATATTCCCCAAACCCCTCAAAGTAACAATCTGATATATCCCATATCCCTCACTGTAACACACTGAGAATTCCCACATCCCTCACTGTAACACTCTGATATATCCCATACCCCTCACTCTAACACTGATATACCCTACACCCCTCACTGTAACACTCTGATATACCCCAAACCCCTCACTGTAACACTTGGATATACCCCACACCCCTCACTGTAACACTCTGATACACCCCAGGCCCCTCACTGGAACACACTGCGATACCCCACACCCCTCACTGTAACACTCAGATATATCCCGCACCCCTCACTGTAACACTCTGATATACCCCACATTACTCACCATAACACTCTGATATATCCCGCACCCCTCACTGTAACACTCTGATATACCCCACACCCCTCACTGTAACACTCTGATATACCCCACACCCCTCACTGTAACACTCTGATATATCCCACACCACTCACTTTAACACTCTGATATATCCCACATCCCTCACTGTAACACTCTGATAAACCCCACACCCCTCACTGTAACACTCTGATATATCCCACACCCCTCACTGTAACACTCTGATATATCCCACACCCCTCACTGTAACACTCTGATATATCCCACACCCCTCACTGTAACACTCTGATATATCCCAGACCCCTCACTGAAACACTCGGATATACCCCACACCCCTCACTGTAACACTCTGATATACCCCACACCCCTCACTGTAACACTCTGATATACCCCACATCCCTCACTGTAACTGAGATACCCCACACCGCTCACTGTAACACTCTGACATACCACACACGCCTCACTGTAACACTCTGATATATCCCACACACCTCACTGTAACACTCTGATATACCCCACACCCCTCACTGTAACACTCTGATATATCCCGCACACCTCACTGTAACCCTCTGATATCTCCCAGGCCCCTCACTGTAACACTCTGATATATCCCATACCCCTCACTGTAACACTCTGATCTACCCCACACCCCTCACTGTAACACTCTGATATATCCCATACCCCTCACTGAAACACTCTGATATACCCCACACACCTCACTGTAACACTCTGATATATCCCACACCTCTCACTGTAACAGTCTGATATAACCCACACCCCTCACTGTAACACTCTGATATATCCCACAACCCTCACTGTAACACTCTGATATATCCCACCCCGCCACTGTAACACTCTGATATATCCCACACACCTCACTGTAACACTCCAATATTTCCCACACCCCTCACTGTAACATTCTGATATATCCCACACACCTCACTGTAACACCCTGATATATCCCACAACCCTCACTGCAACACTCTGATATATCCCATACCCCTCACTGTAACACTCTGATCTACCCCACACCCCTCACTGTAACACTCTGATATAACCCACACCCCTCACTGTAACAATCTGATATACCCCAGACCCCTCACCTTAACCCCCTGATATTCCCCACACCACTCAACGTAACATTCTGATATATCCCATATCCCTCACTGTAACACTCTGAGAATTCCCTCACCCCTCACTGTAACACTCTGATATATCCCGCACACCTCACTGTAACACTCTGATACACCCCACACCCCTCACAGTAACACTCTGATATACCGCAGACCCCTCACTGTAACACTGATATACCCTACACCCCTCACAGTAACGCTCTGATATACCCCACACCCCTCACTGTAACACTGATATACCCTACACCCCTCACAGTAACACTCTGATATACCCCACATCCCTCAATGTAACACTCTGATATACCCCAGACCCCTCACTTTAACCCCCTGATATTCCCCACACCCCTCACTGTAACACTCTGATATATTTCGCACCCCTCACTGTAACACACCGATATTCTCCACACCCCTCACTGTAACACTCTGATATACCCCACACCCCTCACAGTAATACTCTGATATACCCCAGACCCCTCATTGTAACACTCTGATATACCCCAGACCCCTCACTGTAACCTCCTGATATTCCCGACACCCCTCACAGTAACATTTTGATATATCCCATATCCCTCACTGTAACACTCTGATAATTCCCTCATTACTCACTGTAACACACTGATATATCCCACACCTCTCACTGTAACACTCTGATATATCCCGCACCCCTCACTATAACATTCTGATATATCCCACACCCCTCACTGCAACACTCTTTTATACCCCACACCCCTCACGGTAACACTCTGATAGACCCCTCACTGTAACACTCTGATATATCCCACACACCTCACTGTAACACTCTGATATATCCCACACCCCTCACTGGAACACTCTGATATATCCCAAATCCCTCACTATAACACTCGGATATACCCCACACCCCTCACTGTAACACTCTGTTATACCCGAAACCCCTCACTGTATCATTCGGATATACCCCACATCCCTCACTATAACTGATATACCCCACACCGCTCACTGTAAAACTCTGATATACCCCACACGCCTCACTGTAACACTCTGATACATCCCACACACCTCACAGTAAGACTCTGATATACCCCACACCCCTCACTGTAACACTCTGATATACCTCACACCCCTCACTGTAACACTCTGATTTTTCCCACAGCCCTCACTGTAACACTTTGATATACCACACACCCCTCACTGGAACTCTGATGTATCCCTCACTGTAACACTCTCATATACCCCACAACCCCTCACAATAACAATGTGGTATGTCCCACACTCCTCACAGTGGCACTCTGATATATCCCACACCCCTCCCTGTAACACTCTGATATAACCCACACCCCTCACTGTAACACTCTGATATACACCACACCCCTCACTGTAACACTCTGATATACACCACACCCCTCACTGTAACACTCTGATATACGCCACACCCCTCACTGTAACACTCTGATATACTCTACACCCCTCACTGTAACACTCTGATATACCCTACACCCCTCACTGTAACACTCTGATATATCCCACACCCCTCACTGTAACACTCTGATGTACCCCACACCCCTCACTGTAACCCTCTGATTTTTCCCACAGCCCTCACTGTAACACTTTGATATCCCCCACACCCCTCACTGAAACTTTGATGTATCCCTCACTGTAACACTCTCATATACCCCACAACCCTCACTGTAACACTCTGATATAACCCACACCCCTCACTGTAACACTCTGATATACACCACACCCCTCACTATAACACTGGTATACCACACACCCCTCACTGTAACACTCTGATATACGCCACACCCCTCACTGTAACACTCTGATATACTCTACCACCCTCACTGTAACACTCTGATATACCCCACAACCCCTCACAATAACAATGTGGTATATCCCACAACACTCAGTGTAACACTCTGATGTACCCCTCACCCCTCACTGAAACACTCTGATATACCCCACACCCCTCACTGTAACACTCTGATATATCCCACACCCTTCACTGTAACACTCTGATATACCCCACACCCCTCACAGTAACACTGATATACCCCACACCCCTCACTGTAACACTCTGATATACCACACACCCCTCACTGTAACACTCTGATATATGCCACATCCCTCACTGTAACACTCTGATATATCCCACACACCTCACTGTAACACTCCGATATATCCCACACCCCTCACTGTAACATTCTGATGTATCCCACACCACTCACAGTAACACCATGATATATCCCGCACCCCTCACTGTAACACTCTGATACACCCCAGGCCCCTCACTGGAACACACTGCGATAGCCCACACCCCTCACTGTAACTCTCTGATATATCCCACACCTCTCACTGTAACACTCTGATATATCCCACACACCTCACTGTTACACTCTGATATACCCCACACCTCTCACTGTAACACTCTAATATACCCCACACCCCTCACTGTAACACACTGGTATACCCCAGACCCCTCACCTTCAACCCCCTGATATTCCCCACACCCCTCACAGTAACATTCTGATATATCCCACATCCCTCACTGTAACACTCTGATATACCCCACACCCCTCACTGTAACACTCTGATATAGTCCACACCCCTCACTGTAACACTCTGATATACCCCACACCCTTCACTGTAACACTCTGATATACTCCACACCCCTCACAGTAAAACACTGATAAACCCCACACCCCTCACTGTAACACTCTGATATACTCCACATCCCTCACTATAAAACTCTGATATACCCCACACCCCTCACTGTAACACTCTGATATATCCCACACCCCTCACTGTAACACTCCGATATATCCCACACCCCTCACTGTACAATTCTGATGTATCCCACACCCCTCACTGTAACACTCTGATATACCCCACACCCCTCACTGTAACACTCTGATATACTCCACATCCCTCACTGTAATACTCTGATATACCCTACACCCCTCACTGGAACACTCTGAAATACCCCACACTCCTCACCGTAACACTCTGATATATCCCGCACCACTCACTGTAACACTCTGATATATCCCACACCCCTCACTGTAACCCCCTGATATATCCCACACCCCTCACTGTAACACTCTGATATAGCCCAGACCCCCCACTGTAACACTCTGATATACCCCAGACCCCTCACTGTAACACTCGGATATATCCCACACCCCTCACTGTAACACTCTAATATATCCCAGACCCCACACTGTAACACTGATATACCCCACACCCCTCTCAGTAACACACTGATATACTCAACACCCCTCACTGTGACACCCTGATACAACCCACAACCCTCACTGTAACACTCTGATATACCCCAGACCCCTCACTGTAACACTCTGATATACCCCACACCCCTCACTGTAACACTCTGATATACTCCACACCCCTCACTGTAACACTCTGATATACCCCACACCCCTCACTGTAACACTCTGATATACTCCACACCCCTCACAGTAACACTCTGATATACCCCACACCCCTCACTGTAACACTCTGATATACTCCACATCCCTCACTGTAAAACTCTTATATACCCCACACACCTCACTGTAACATTCTGATGTATCCCACACCGCTCACAATAACACTCTGATATATCCAGCACCCCTCACTGTAACACTCAGATATAGCCCACACCCCTCACTGTATCACTCTAATATATCCCAGACCCCTCACTGTAACACTGATATAACCCACACCCCTCTCAGTAACACACTGATATACTCCACACCCCTCACTGTGACACCCTGATACACCCCACAACCCTCACTGTAACACTGATATACCCCACACCCCTTACTGTAACACTCTGATATACCCCAGACCCCTCACTGTAACACTCTGATATACCCCACACCCCTCACTGTAACAATCAGATATACCCCAGACCCCTCACTGTAACACTCTGATATACTCCAGACCCCTCACTTTAACCCCCTGATATTCCCCAAACCACTCAAAGTAACAATCTGATATATCCCATATCCTTCACTGTAACACACTGAGAATTCCCACACCCCCTCACTGTAACACTCTGATATATCCCATACCCCTCACTCTAACACTGATATACCCCACACCCCTCACTGTAACACTCTGATATACCCAAACCACTCACTGTAACACTCGGATATACCCCACACCGCTCACTGTAACACTCTGATACACCCCACATTACTCACCATAACACTCTGATATATCCCGCACCCCTCACTGTAACACTCTGATATATCCCACACCCCTCACTGTAACACTCTGATATATCCCACATCCCTCACTGTAACACTCTGATGTACCCCACACCCCTCACTGTAACACTCTGATATATCCCACACCCCTCACTGTAACACTCTGATATATCCCACACCCCTCACTGTAACACTCTGATATACCCAAGAACCTCACTGTAACACTCTGATATACCCCACACCCCTCACTGTAACAATCAGAAGTACCCCAGACCCCTCACTGTAACACTCTGATATACTCCAGACCCCTCACTTTAACCCCCTGATATTCCCCAAACCCCTTAAAGTAACATTCTGATATATCCCATATCCCTCACAGTAACACACTGAGAATTCCCACATCCCTCACTGTAATACTCTGATATATCCCATACCCCTCACTCTAACACTGATATACCCCACACCCCTCACTGTAACACTCTGATATACCCCAAATCCCTCACTGTAACACTCGGATATACCCCACACCCCTCACTGTAACACTCTGATACACCCCAGGCCCCTCACTGGAACACACTGCGATACCCCACACCCCTCACTGTAACACTCTGATATATCCCACACCTCTACTGTAACACTCTGATATATCCCACACACGTCACTGTTACACTCTGATATACCCCACACCTCTCACTGTAACACTCTAATATACCCCACACCCCTCACTGTAACACACTGGTATACCCCAGACCCCTCACCTTCAACCCCCTGATATTCCCCACACCCCTCACAGTAACATTCTGATATATCCCACATCCCTCACTGTAACACTCTGATATACCCCACACCCCTCACTGTAACACTCTGATATACTCCACACCCCTCACTGTAACACTCTGATATACCCCACACCCTTCACTGTAACACTCTGATATACTCCACACCCCTCACCGTAACACACTGATATACCCCACACCCCTCACTGTGACACTCTGATATACTCCACATCCCTCACTGTAAAACTCTGATATACCCCACACCCCTCACTGTAACACTCTGATATATCCCACACCCCTCACTGTAACGTTTGATATACCCACACTCCTCACCGTAACACTCTGATATATCCCGCACCACTCACTGTAACACTCTGATATATCCCACACCCCTCACTGTAACACTCCGATATATCCCACACCCCTCACTGTACAATTCTGATGTATCCCACACCCCTCACTGTAACACTCTGATATACCCCACACCCCTCACTGTAACACTCTGATATACTCCACATCCCTCATTGTAACACTCTGATATACCCTACACCCCTCACTGGAACACTCTGAAATACCCCACACTCCTCACCGTAACACTCTGATATATCCCGCACCACTCACTGTAACACTCTGATATATCCCACACCCCTCACTGTAACCCCCTGATATATCCCACACCCCTCACTGTAACACTCTGATATATCCCAGACCCCCCACTGTAACACTCTGATATACCCCAGACCCCTCACTGTAACACTCGGATATACCCCACACCCCTCACTGTAACAATCAGAAGTACCCCAGACCCCTCACTGTAACACTCTGATATACTCCAGACCCCTCACTTTAACCCCCTGATATTCCCCAAACCCCTTAAAGTAACATTCTGATATATCCCATATCCCTCACTGTAACACACTGAGAATTCCCACATCCCTCACTGTAATAATCTGATATATCCCATACCCCTCACTCTAACACTGATATACCCCACACCCCTCACTGTAACACTCTGATATACCCCAAAGCCCTCACTGTAACACTCGGATATACCCCACACGCCTCACTGTAACACTCTGATACACCCCAGGCCCCTCACTGGAACACACTGCGATACCCCACACCCCTCACTGTAACACTCTGATATATCCCACACCTCTCACTGTAACACTCTGATATAACCCACACACCTCACTGTTACACTCTGATATACCCCACACCTCTCACTGTAACACTCTAATATACCCCACACCCCTCACTGTAACACACTGGTATACCCCAGACCCCTCACCTTTAACCCCCTGATATTCCCCACAGCCCTCACAGTAACATTCTGATATATCCCACATCCCTCACTGTAACACTCTGATATACCCCACACCCCTCACTGTAACACTCTGATATACTCCACACCCCTCACTGTAACACTCTGATATACCCCACACCCCTCACTGTAACACTCTGATATACTCCACACACCTCACTGTAACACCCTGATATATCCCACTACCCTCACTGTAACACTCTGATATATCCCATACCCCTCACTGTAACACTCTGATCTACCCCACACCCCTAACTGTAACACTCTGATATGTCCCACACCCCTCACTGAAACACGCTGATATATCCCACACACCTCACTGTAACACTCTGATATATCCCATACCTCTCACTGTCACACTCTGATATATCCCATACCTCTCACTGTAACACTCTGATATATCCCACAACCCTCACTGTAACACTCTGATATATCCCACACCCCCCACTGTAACACTCTGATATAGCCCACACCCCTCACTGTAACACTCTGATACACCCCACACCCCACACTGTAACACTCTGATATATCCCACACACCTCACTGTAACACTCCAATATATCCCACACCCCTCACTGTAACATTCTGATATATCCCATATCCCTCACTGTAACACACTGATATACTCCACACCCCTAACTGTAACACTCTGATATATCCCACACACCTCACTGAAACACCCTGATATATCCCATACCCCTCACTGTAACACTCTGATCTACCCCACACCCCTAACTGTAACACTCTGAAATATCCCACACCCCTCACTGTAACACTCTGATATAACCCACACCCCTCACTGTAACACTCTGATATACCCCAGTCCCCTCACTGTAACACTCTGATATATCCCACAACCCTCACTGTAACACTCTGATAATTCCCACACCCCTCACTGTAATACACTGATATATCCCACACACCCCACTGTAACACTCCAATATATCCCACACCCCTCACTGTAACATTCTGATGTATCCCACACCACTCACAGTAACACTCTGATATACCCCACACCCCTCACTGTAACACTCTGATATACCCCACACCCCTCACTGTAACACTCTGATATACCCCACACCCCTCACTGTAACACTCTGATATACCCCACACCCCTCACTGTAACACTCAGATATACCCGACACCCCTCACCGTAACACTCTGATAATTCCCTCATTCCTCACTGTAACACATTGATATATCCCACACCCCTCACTGTAACACTCTGATATACCCCAGACCCCTCATTGTAACACTCTGATATACCCCAGACCCCGCACTGTAACCTCCTCATATTCCCCACACCCCTCACTGTAACACTCTGATATATCCCATATACCTCACTGTAACACACTGATATACCCCACACCCCTCACTGTAACACTCTGATATATCCCGCACCCCTCACTATAACATTCTGATATATCCCACACCCCTCACTGCAACACTCTGATATACCCAAACCACTCACTGTAACACTCGGATATACCCCACACCGCTCACTGTAACACTCTGATACACCCCACATTACTCACCATAACACTCTGATATATCCCGCACCCCTCACTGTAACACTCTGATATATCCCACACCCCTCACTGTAACACTCTGATATATCCCACATCCCTCACTGTAACACTCTGATGTACCCCACACCCCTCACTGTAACACTCTGATATATCCCACACCCCTCACTGTAACACTCTGATATATCCCACACCCCTCACTGTAACACTCTGATATACCCAAGAACCTCACTGTAACACTCTGATATACCCCACACCCCTCACTGTAACAATCAGAAGTACCCCAGACCCCTCACTGTAACACTCTGATATACTCCAGACCCCTCACTTTAACCCCCTGATATTCCCCAAACCCCTTAAAGTAACATTCTGATATATCCCATATCCCTCACAGTAACACACTGAGAATTCCCACATCCCTCACTGTAATACTCTGATATATCCCATACCCCTCACTCTAACACTGATATACCCCACACCCCTCACTGTAACACTCTGATATACCCCAAATCCCTCACTGTAACACTCGGATATACCCCACACCCCTCACTGTAACACTCTGATACACCCCAGGCCCCTCACTGGAACACACTGCGATACCCCACACCCCTCACTGTAACACTCTGATATATCCCACACCTCTACTGTAACACTCTGATATATCCCACACACGTCACTGTTACACTCTGATATACCCCACACCTCTCACTGTAACACTCTAATATACCCCACACCCCTCACTGTAACACACTGGTATACCCCAGACCCCTCACCTTCAACCCCCTGATATTCCCCACACCCCTCACAGTAACATTCTGATATATCCCACATCCCTCACTGTAACACTCTGATATACCCCACACCCCTCACTGTAACACTCTGATATACTCCACACCCCTCACTGTAACACTCTGATATACCCCACACCCTTCACTGTAACACTCTGATATACTCCACACCCCTCACCGTAACACACTGATATACCCCACACCCCTCACTGTGACACTCTGATATACTCCACATCCCTCACTGTAAAACTCTGATATACCCCACACCCCTCACTGTAACACTCTGATATATCCCACACCCCTCACTGTAACGTTTGATATACCCACACTCCTCACCGTAACACTCTGATATATCCCGCACCACTCACTGTAACACTCTGATATATCCCACACCCCTCACTGTAACACTCCGATATATCCCACACCCCTCACTGTACAATTCTGATGTATCCCACACCCCTCACTGTAACACTCTGATATACCCCACACCCCTCACTGTAACACTCTGATATACTCCACATCCCTCATTGTAACACTCTGATATACCCTACACCCCTCACTGGAACACTCTGAAATACCCCACACTCCTCACCGTAACACTCTGATATATCCCGCACCACTCACTGTAACACTCTGATATATCCCACACCCCTCACTGTAACCCCCTGATATATCCCACACCCCTCACTGTAACACTCTGATATATCCCAGACCCCCCACTGTAACACTCTGATATACCCCAGACCCCTCACTGTAACACTCGGATATACCCCACACCCCTCACTGTAACAATCAGAAGTACCCCAGACCCCTCACTGTAACACTCTGATATACTCCAGACCCCTCACTTTAACCCCCTGATATTCCCCAAACCCCTTAAAGTAACATTCTGATATATCCCATATCCCTCACTGTAACACACTGAGAATTCCCACATCCCTCACTGTAATAATCTGATATATCCCATACCCCTCACTCTAACACTGATATACCCCACACCCCTCACTGTAACACTCTGATATACCCCAAAGCCCTCACTGTAACACTCGGATATACCCCACACGCCTCACTGTAACACTCTGATACACCCCAGGCCCCTCACTGGAACACACTGCGATACCCCACACCCCTCACTGTAACACTCTGATATATCCCACACCTCTCACTGTAACACTCTGATATAACCCACACACCTCACTGTTACACTCTGATATACCCCACACCTCTCACTGTAACACTCTAATATACCCCACACCCCTCACTGTAACACACTGGTATACCCCAGACCCCTCACCTTTAACCCCCTGATATTCCCCACAGCCCTCACAGTAACATTCTGATATATCCCACATCCCTCACTGTAACACTCTGATATACCCCACACCCCTCACTGTAACACTCTGATATACTCCACACCCCTCACTGTAACACTCTGATATACCCCACACCCCTCACTGTAACACTCTGATATACTCCACACACCTCACTGTAACACCCTGATATATCCCACTACCCTCACTGTAACACTCTGATATATCCCATACCCCTCACTGTAACACTCTGATCTACCCCACACCCCTAACTGTAACACTCTGATATGTCCCACACCCCTCACTGAAACACGCTGATATATCCCACACACCTCACTGTAACACTCTGATATATCCCATACCTCTCACTGTCACACTCTGATATATCCCATACCTCTCACTGTAACACTCTGATATATCCCACAACCCTCACTGTAACACTCTGATATATCCCACACCCCCCACTGTAACACTCTGATATAGCCCACACCCCTCACTGTAACACTCTGATACACCCCACACCCCACACTGTAACACTCTGATATATCCCACACACCTCACTGTAACACTCCAATATATCCCACACCCCTCACTGTAACATTCTGATATATCCCATATCCCTCACTGTAACACACTGATATACCCCACACCCCTAACTGTAACACTCTGATATATCCCACACACCTCACTGAAACACCCTGATATATCCCATACCCCTCACTGTAACACTCTGATCTACCCCACACCCCTAACTGTAACACTCTGAAATATCCCACACCCCTCACTGTAACACTCTGATATAACCCACACCCCTCACTGTAACACTCTGATATACCCCAGTCCCCTCACTGTAACACTCTGATATATCCCACAACCCTCACTGTAACACTCTGATAATTCCCACACCCCTCACTGTAATACACTGATATATCCCACACACCCCACTGTAACACTCCAATATATCCCACACCCCTCACTGTAACATTCTGATGTATCCCACACCACTCACAGTAACACTCTGATATACCCCACACCCCTCACTGTAACACTCTGATATACCCCACACCCCTCACTGTAACACTCTGATATACCCCACACCCCTCACTGTAACACTCTGATATACCCCACACCCCTCACTGTAACACTCAGATATACCCGACACCCCTCACCGTAACACTCTGATAATTCCCTCATTCCTCACTGTAACACATTGATATATCCCACACCCCTCACTGTAACACTCTGATATACCCCAGACCCCTCATTGTAACACTCTGATATACCCCAGACCCCGCACTGTAACCTCCTCATATTCCCCACACCCCTCACTGTAACACTCTGATATATCCCATATACCTCACTGTAACACACTGATATACCCCACACCCCTCACTGTAACACTCTGATATATCCCGCACCCCTCACTATAACATTCTGATATATCCCACACCCCTCACTGCAACACTCTGATATACCCCACACCCCTCACGGTAACACTCTGATAGACCCCTCACTGTAACACTCTGATATATCCCACACACCTCACTGTAACACCCTGATATATCCCACACCCCTCACTGTAACACTCTGATATATCCCAGATCCCTCACTATAACACTCGGATATACCCCACACCCCTCACTGTAACACTCTGATATACCCCAAACCCCTCAGTGTAACACTCGGATATACCCCATATACCTCACTAGAACTGATATACCCCACCCCGCTCACTGTAAAACTCTGATATACCCCACACGCCTCACTGTAACACTCTGATATACCCCACACCACTCACAATAACAATCTGATATATCCCACACCACTCAGTGTAACACTCTGATGTACCCCACACCCCTCACTGAAACACTCTGATATACCCCACACCCCTCACTGTAACACTCTGATGTATCCCACACCCTTCACTGTAACACTCTGATATACCCCACACCCCTCACAGTAACACTGATATACCCCACACCCCTCACTGCAACACTCTGATATACCACACACCCTTCACTGTAACATTCTGATATATCCCACACCCTTCACAGTAACACTCGGATATACCCCACACCCCTCACTGTAACACTCTGATATACCCCACACCCCTCACTGTAACACTCTGATATACCCCACATCCCTCACTGTAACTGATATTCCCCACGCCGCTCACTGTAACACTCTGATATACCACACACGCCTCACTGTAACACTATGATATACCCCACACCCCTCACTGTAACACTCTGGTATATCCCGCACACCTCACTGTAACACTCTGATATCTCACAGGCCCCTCACTGTAACACTCTGATATATCCCATACCCCTCACTGTAACACTCTGATATACCCCACACCCCTCACTGTAACACTCTGATATATCCCACACCCCTCACTGTAACACTCTGATATAACCCCCAACCCTCACTGTAACACTCTGATATATCCCACACCCCCCACTGTAACACTATGATATATCCCACACCCCTCACTGTAACACTCTGATACACTCCACACCGCTCACAGTAACACTCTGATATACCCCACACCCCTCACTGTAACACTCTGATATACTCCACATCCCTCACTGTAAAATTCTGATATACCCCACACCCCTCACTGTAACACTCTGATATACTCCACATCCCTCACTGTAACACTCTGATATATCCCACACCCCTCACTGTAACGTTTGATATACCCCACACTCCTCACCGTAACACTCTAATATATCCCGCACCACTCACTGTAACACTCTGATATATCCCACACCACTCACTGTAACACTCCGATATATCCCACACACCTCACTGTAACACCCTGATATATCCCACAACCCTCACTGCAACACTCTGATATATCCCATACCCCTCACTGTAACACTCTGATCTACCCCACACCCCTCACTGTAACACTCTGATATAACCCACACCCCTCACTGTAACAATCTGATATACCCCAGACCCCTCACCTTAACCCCCTGATATTCCCCACACCACTCAACGTAACATTCTGATATATCCCATATCCCTCACTGTAACACTCTGAGAATTCCCTCACCCCTCACTGTAACACTCTGATATATCCCGCACCCCTCACTGTAACACTCTGATACTCCCCACACCCCTCACAGTAACACTCTGATATACCGCAGACCCCTCACTGTAACACTGATATACACTACACCCCTCACAGTAACGCACTGATATACCCCACACCCCTCACTGTAACACTGATATACCCCACACCCCTCACAGTAACACTCTGATATACCCCACACCCCTCAATGTAACACTCTGATATACCCCAGACCCCTCACTTTAACCCCCTGATATTCCCCACACCCCTCACTGTAACACTCTGATATATTTCGCACCCCTCACTGTAACACACCGATATTCTCCACACCCCTCACTGTAACACTCTGATATACCCCACACCCCTCACAGTAATACTCTGATATACCCCAGACCCCTCATTGTAACACTCTGATATACCCCAGACCCCTCACTGTAACCTCCTGATATTCCCGACACCCCTCACAGTAACATTTTGATATATCCCATATCCCTCACTGTAACACTCTGATAATTCCCTCATTACTCACTGTAACACACTGATATATCCCACACCTCTCACTGTAACACTCTGATATATCCCGCACCCCTCACTATAACATTCTGATATATCCCACACCCCTCACTGCAACACTCTTTTATACCCCACACCCCTCACGGTAACACTCTGATAGACCCCTCACTGTAACATTCTGATATATCCCACACACCTCACTGTAACACTCTGATATATCCCACACCCCTCACTGGAACACTCTGATATATCCCAAATCCCTCACTATAACACTCGGATATACCCCACACCCCTCACTGTAACACTCTGTTATACCCGAAACCCCTCACTGTATCATTCGGATATACCCCACATCCCTCACTATAACTGATATACCCCACACCGCTCACTGTAAAACTCTGATATACCCCACACGCCTCACTGTAACACTCTGATATACCTCACACCCCTCACTGTAACACTCTGATTTTTCCCACAGCCCTCACTGTAACACTTTGATATACCACACACCCCTCACTGGAACTCTGATGTATCCCTCACTGTAACACTCTCATATACCCCACAACCCTCACTGTAACACTCTGATATACCCCACAACCCCTCACAATAACAATGTGGTATGTCCCACACTCCTCACAGTGGCACTCTGATATATCCCACACCCCTCCCTGTAACACTCTGATATAACCCACACCCCTCACTGTAACACTCTGATATACACCACATCCCTCACTGTAACACTCTGATATACACCACACCCCTCACTGTAACACTCTGATATACGCCACACCCCTCACTGTAACACTCTGATATACTCTACACCCCTCACTGTAACACTCTGATATACCCTACACCCCTCACTGTAACACTCTGATATATCCCACACCCCTCACTGTAACACTCTGATGTACCCCACACCCCTCACTGTAACCCTCTGATTTTTCCCACAGCCCTCACTGTAACACTTTGATATACCCCACACCCCTCACTGGAACTCTGATGTATCCCTCACTGTAACACTCTCATATACACCACAACCCTCACTGTAACACTCTGATATAACCCACACCCCTCACTGTAACACTCTGATATACACCACACCCCTCACTATAACACTGGTATACCACACACCCCTCACTGTAACACTCTGATATACGCCACACCCCTCACTGTAACACTCTGATATACTCTACACCCCTCACTGTAACACTCTGATATACCCCACAACCCCTCACAATAACAATGTGGTATATCCCACAACACTCAGTGTAACACTCTGATGTACCCCTCACCCATCACTGAAACACTCTGATATACCCCACACCCCTCACTGTAACACTCTGATATATCCCACACCCTTCACTGTAACACTCTGATATACCCCACACCCCTCACAGTAACACTGATATACCCCACACCCCTCACTGTAACACTCTGATATACTCTACACCCCTCACTGTAACACTCTGATATACCCCACAACCCCTCACAATAACAATGTGGTATATCCCACAACACTAAGTGTAACACTCTGATGTACCCCTCACCCCTCACTGTAACACTCTGATATATCCCACATCCCTCACTGTAACACTCTGATATATCCCACACCCCTCACTGTAACACTCCGATATATCCCACACCCCTCACTATAACATTCTGATGTATCCCACACCACTCACAGTAACACCATGATATATCCCGCACCCCTCACTGTAACAACCTGATATAACCCACACCCCTCACTGTAACACTCTGATATACCCCACACCCCTCACTGTAACATTGGTATACCCCACACCCCTCACTGTAACACTCTGATATACGCCACACCCCTCACTGTAACACTCTGATATACTCTACACCCCTCACTGTAACACTCTGATATACCCCACAACCCCTCACAATAACAATGTGGTATATCCCACAACACTCAGTGTAACACTCTGATGTACCCCACACCCCTCACTGAAACACTCTGATATACCCCACACCCCTCACTGTAACACTCTGATATATCCCACACCCTTCACTGTAACACTCTGATATACCCCACACCCCTCACAGTAACACTGATATACCCCACACCCCTCACTGTAACACTCTGATATACCACACACCCCTCACTGTAACACTCTGATATATCCCACATCCCTCACTGTAACACTCTGATGTATCCCACACCCCTCACTGTAACACTCCGATATATCCCACACCCCTCACTGTAACATTCTGATGTATCCCACACCACTCACAGTAACACCATGATATATCCCGCACCCCTCACTGTAACAACCTGATATAGGCCACACCCCTCACTGTAACATTCTGATATACCCCACACCCCTCACTGTAACACTGATATACCCCACACCCCTCACTGTAACACTGATATGCCCCAGACCCCTCATTGTAACACTGATATACCCCAGAACTCTCACTGTAACACTGATATACCCCACACCCCTCACTGTAACACTGATATACCCCACACCCCTCACTGTAACACTGATATACCCCAGACCCCTCACTGTAACACTGATATACCCCAGACCTCTCACTGTAACACTGATATACCCCACACCCCTCTCAGTAACACTCTGATACACACCACACCCCTCACAGTAACACTCTGATATACCCCAGACCCCTCACTGTAACACTCTGATATACCCCACACCCCTCACAGTAACACTGATATATCCCACACCCCTCACTGTAAAGCTCTGATATAACCCTGACCCCTCACTTTAATCCCCTGATATTCCCCACACCCCTCAGAGTAACATTCTGATATATCCCACATCCCTCACTGTAACACACTGAGAATTCTCACATCCCTCACTGTAACACTCCGATATATCCCGCACCCTTCACTGTAACACTCTGATATATCCCGCAACCCTCACTGTTACACTCTGATATATCCCGCACCCTTCTCTGTAACACTCTGATATATCCCGCACCACTCACTGTAACACTCTGATATATCCCACACCACTCACTATAACATTCTGATATATCCCATATCCCTCACTGTAACACATTGATAATTCCCTCATTCCTCACTGTAACACACTGATATATCCCACATCCTTCACTGTAACACTCAGATATACCCCACACCCCTCAAAGTAACACTGATATACCCCACACCCCTCACTGTAACACTCTGATATACCACACACCCCTCACTGTAACACTCTGATATATCCCACACCCCTCACTGTAACACTCTGATATATCCCACACCCCTCACTGTAACACTCCGATATATCCCACACCCCTCACTGTAACATTCTGATATATCCCACACCCTTCACTGTAACACTCTGATATACCCCACACCCCTCACTGCAACACTGTGATATACCCCAGACCTCTCACTGTAACACTGATATACCTCACACCCCTCTCATTAACACACTAATATACCCCACACCCCTCAATGTAACACTCTGATATACCCCACACCCCTCACGGTAACACATTGATATACCCCACACCCCTCACTGTAACACTCTGATACACCCCACACCCCTCACTGTGACACTCTGATACACCCCACACCCCTCACAGTAACACTCTGATATACCCCAGACCCCTCACTGTAACACTCTGATATACCCCACACCTCTCACAGTAACATTGATATATCCCACACCCCTCACTGTAACGCTCTGATATACCGCACACCCCTCACTGTAACACTCTGATATACCCCAGACCCCTCACTTTATCCCCCTGATATTCCCCACACCCCTCACAGTAACATTCTGATATATCCCATATCCCTCACTGTAACACACTGAGAATTCCCACATCCCTCACTGAAACACTCTGATATATCCCACACACCTCACTGTAACACTCTGATATATCCCACACCTCTCACTGTAACACTCTGATATAACCCACACCCCTCACTGTAAAACTCTGATATATCCCACAACCCTCACTGGAACACAATGATATATCCCATACCCTTCACTGTAACACTCTGATATACCCCACACCCCTCACTGTAACACACTGAGAATTCCCACATCCCTCACTGTAACACTCCGATATATCCCGCACCCTTCACTGTAACACTCTGATATATCCCTCACTGTAACACTCTGATATATATCCCGCACCCTTCTCTGTAACACTCTGATATATCCCGCACCACTCACTGTAACACTCTGATATATCCCACACCACTACTATAACATTCTGATATATCCCATATCCCTCACTGAAACACATTCATAATTCCCTCATTCCTCACTGTAACACACTGATATATCCCACACCCCTCACTCTAACACTCTGATATATCCCGCACCCCTCACTATAACATAACGATATACCCCACACCCCTCCCAGGCGCCTCACTGTAACAGTCTGATATATCCCATACCCCTCACTGTAACACTCTGATCTACCCCACACCCCACACTGTAACACTGATATATCCCACACCCCTCACTAAAATACTCTGATAAATCCCACACACCTCACTGTAACACTCTGATATATCCCACATCTCTCACTGTAACACTCTGATATAACCCACACCCCTCACTGTAACACTCTGATATATCCCACACCCCTCACTGTAACACTCTGATATATCCCACACACCCCACTGTAACACTCTGATATATCCCACACTCCTCACTGTAACACTCTTATATACCGGCACCCCTCACTGTAACATTCTGATATAGCCCACACCCCTCACTGTAAACTCAGATATACCCGACACCCCTCACTGTAACACTCTAATATACCCCAGACCCCTCACTGTAACACTGATATACCACACACCCCTCACTGTAACACACTGATGTAATCCACACCCCTCACTGTAACACTCCGATATATCCCGCATCCTTCACTGTAACACTCTGATATATCCCACACCACTCACTATAACATTCTGATATATCCCATATCCCTCACTGTAACACATTGATAATTCCCTCATTCCTCACTGTAACACACTGATATATCCCACACCCCTCACTGTAACACTCTGATATATCCAGCACCCCTCACTGTAACACTCTGATATATCCCACACCACTCACTATAACATTCTGATATATCCCATATCCCTCACTGTGACACATTGATAATTCCCTCATTCCTCACTGTAACACACTGATATATCCCGCACCCCTCACTGTAACACTCTGATATATCCCGCAACCCTCACTATAACATTCCTATATACCCCACACCCCTCACTGCAACACTCTGATATACCCCACACCCCTCACGGTAACACTCTGATAGACCCCTTACTGTAACACTCTGATATATCCCACACCCCTCACTGTAACACTCTGATATATCTCACATCCCTCACTGTAACACTCTGATATATCCCAGACCCCTCACTGAAACACTCGGATATACCCCACACCCCTCACTGTGACACTCTGATATACCCCACACCCCTCACTGTAACACTTTGATATACCCCACATCCCTCACTGTAACTGATATACCCCACACCGCTCACTGTAACACTCTGACATACCACACACGCCTCACTGTAACACACTGATATATCCCACACACCTCACTGTAACACTCTGATATACCCCACACCCCTCACTGTAACACTCTGATATATCCCGCACACCTCACTGTAACACTCTGATATCTCCCAGGCCCCTCACTGTAACACTCTGATATATCCCATACCCTTCACTGTAACACTCTGATATACCCCACACCCCTCACTGTAACACACTGAGAATTCCCACATCCCTCACTGTAACACTCCGATATATCCCGCACCCTTCACTGTAACACTCTGATATATCCCGCACCCCTCACTGTAACACTCTGATATATCCCGCACCCTTCTCTGTAACACTCTGATATATCCCGCACCACTCACTGTAACACTCTGATATATCCCACACCACTACTATAACATTCTGATATATCCCATATCCCTCACTGAAACACATTGATAATTCCCTCATTCCTCACTGTAACACACTGATATATCCCACACCCCTCACTGTAACACTCTGATATATCCCGCACCCCTCACTATAACATTCCGATATACCCCACACCCCTCCCAGGCGCCTCACTGTAACAGTCTGATAAATCCCACACACCTCACTGTAACACTCTGATATATCCCACATCTCTCACTGTAACACCCTGATATAACCCACACCCCTCACTGTAACACTCTGATATATCCCACACCCCTCACTGTAACACTCTGATATATCCCACACACCCCACTGTAACACTCTGATATATCCCACACTCCTCACTGTAACACTCCGATATATCCCACACCCCTCACTGTAACGTTCTGATGTATCCACACCCCTCACAATAACACTCTTATATATCCGGCAGCCCTCACTGCAACATTCTGATAAAACCCACACCCCTCACTGTAAACTCAGATATACCCGACACCCCTCACTGTAACACTCTAATATACCCCAGACCCCTCACTGTGACACTGATATACCACACACCCCTCACTGTAACACACTGATGTAATCCACACCCCTCACTGTAACACTCCGATATATCCCGCATCCTTCACTGTAACACTCTGATATATCCCACACCACTCACTATAACATTCTGATATATCCCATATCCCTCACTGTAACACATTGATAATTCCCTCATTCCTCACTGTAACACACTGATATATCCCACACCCCTCACTGTAACACTCTGATATACCCCACACCCCTCACGGTAACACTCTGATAGACCCCTTACTGTAACACTCTGGTATATCCCACACCCCTCACTGTAACACTCTGATATATCTCACATCCCTCACTGTAACACTCTGATATATCCCAGACCCCTCACTGAAACACTCGGATATACCCCACACCCCTCACTGTAACACTCTGATATACCCCACACCCCTCACTGTAACACTCTGATATACCCCACATCCCTCACTGTAACTGATATACCCCACACCGCTCACTGTAACACTCTGACATGCCACACACGCCTCACTGTAACACTCTGATATATCCCACACACCTCACTGTAACACTCTGATATACCCCACGCCCCTCACTGTAACACTCTGATATATCCCACACCCCTCACTGTAACACTCTGATATATCTCACATCCCTCACTGTAACACTCTGATATATCCCAGAACCCTCACTGAAACACTCGGATATACCCCACACCCCTCACTGTGACACTCTGATATACCCCACACCCCTCACTGTAACACTTTGATATACCCCACATCCCTCACTGTAACTGATATACCCCACACCGCTCACTGTAACACTCTGACATACCACACACGCCTCACTGTAACACACTGATATATCCCACACACCTCACTGTAACACTCTGATATACCCCACACCCCTCACTGTAACACTCTGATATATCCCGCACACCTCACTGTAACACTCTGATATCTCCCAGGCCCCTCACTGTAACACTCTGATATATCCCATACCCTTCACTGTAACACTCTGATATACCCCACACCCCTCACTGTAACACACTGAGAATTCCCACATCCCTCACTGTAACACTCCGATATATCCCGCACCCTTCACTGTAACACTCTGATATATCCCGCACCCCTCACTGTAACACTCTGATATATCCCGCACCCTTCTCTGTAACACTCTGATATATCCCGCACCACTCACTGTAACACTCTGATATATCCCACACCACTACTATAACATTCTGATATATCCCATATCCCTCACTGAAACACATTGATAATTCCCTCATTCCTCACTGTAACACACTGATATATCCCACACCCCTCACTGTAACACTCTGATATATCCCGCACCCCTCACTATAACATTCCGATATACCCCACACCCCTCCCAGGCGCCTCACTGTAACAGTCTGATAAATCCCACACACCTCACTGTAACACTCTGATATATCCCACATCTCTCACTGTAACACCCTGATATAACCCACACCCCTCACTGTAACACTCTGATATATCCCACACCCCTCACTGTAACACTCTGATATATCCCACACACCCCACTGTAACACTCTGATATATCCCACACTCCTCACTGTAACACTCCGATATATCCCACACCCCTCACTGTAACGTTCTGATGTATCCACACCCCTCACAATAACACTCTTATATATCCGGCAGCCCTCACTGCAACATTCTGATAAAACCCACACCCCTCACTGTAAACTCAGATATACCCGACACCCCTCACTGTAACACTCTAATATACCCCAGACCCCTCACTGTGACACTGATATACCACACACCCCTCACTGTAACACACTGATGTAATCCACACCCCTCACTGTAACACTCCGATATATCCCGCATCCTTCACTGTAACACTCTGATATATCCCACACCACTCACTATAACATTCTGATATATCCCATATCCCTCACTGTAACACATTGATAATTCCCTCATTCCTCACTGTAACACACTGATATATCCCACACCCCTCACTGTAACACTCTGATATACCCCACACCCCTCACGGTAACACTCTGATAGACCCCTTACTGTAACACTCTGGTATATCCCACACCCCTCACTGTAACACTCTGATATATCTCACATCCCTCACTGTAACACTCTGATATATCCCAGACCCCTCACTGAAACACTCGGATATACCCCACACCCCTCACTGTACCACTCTGATATACCCCACACCCCTCACTGTAACACTCTGATATACCCCACATCCCTCACTGTAACTGATATACCCCACACCGCTCACTGTAACACTCTGACATGCCACACACGCCTCACTGTAACACTCTGATATATCCCACACACCTCACTGTAACACTCTGATATACCCCACGCCCCTCACTGTAACACTCTGATATATCCCGCGCACCTCACTGTAACACTCTGATTTCTCCCAGGCCCCTCACTGTGACACTCTGATATATCCCATACCCTTCACTGTAACACTCTGATCTACCCCACACCTCTCACTGTAACACTCTGATATAACCCACACCCCTCACTGTAACACTCTGATATATCCACACCCCTCACTGCGACACTCTGATATACCCCACACCCCTCACTGTAACATTCTGATATATCCCACACACCTCACTGAAACACTCTGATATATCCCACACACCTCACTGTAACACTCTGATATATCCCACACCTCTCACTGTAACACTCTGATATAACCCACACCCCTCACTGTAAAACTCTGATATATCCCACAACCCTCACTGGAACACTCTGATATATCCCATACCCTTCACTGTAACACTCTGATATACCCCACACCCCTCACTGTAACACACTGAGAATTCCCACATCCCTCACTGTAACACTCCGATATATCCCGCACCCTTCACTGTAACACTCTGATATATCCCGCACCCCTCACTGTAACACTCTGATATATCCCGCACCCTTCTCTGTAACACTCTGATATATCCCGCACCACTCACTGTAACACTCTGATATATCCCACACCACTACTATAACATTCTGATATATCCCATATCCCTCACTGAAACACAAAGAACAAAGAACAAAGAAATGTACAGCACAGGAACAGGCCCTTCGGCCCTCCAAGCCCGCGCCGACCATACTGCCCGACTAAACTACAATCTTCTACACTTCCTGGGTCCGTATCCTTCTATTCCCATCCTATTCATATATTTGTCAAGATGCCCCTTAAATGTCCCTATCGTCCCTGCTTCCACTACCTCCTCCGGTAGCGAGTTCCAGGCACCCACTACCCTCTGCGTAAAAAACTTGCCTCGTACATCTACTCTAAACCTTGCCCCTCTCACCTTAAACCTATGCCCCCTAGTAATTGACCCCTCTACCCTGGGGAAAAGCCTCTGACTATCCACTCTGTCTATGCCCCTCATAATTTTGTAGACCTCTATCAGGTCGCCCCTCACTGTAACACTCCGATATATCCCACACCCCTCACTGTAACGTTCTGATGTATCCACACCCCTCACAATAACACTCTTATATATCCGGCAGCCCTCACTGTAACATTCTGATATAGCCCACACCCCTCGCTGTAAACTCAGATATACCCGACACCCCTCACTGTAACACTCTAATATACCCCAGACCCCTCACTGTGACACTGATATACCAGACACCCCTCACTGTAACACACTGATGTAATCCACACCCCTCACTGTAACACTCCGATATATCCCGCATCCTTCACTGTAACACTCTGATATATCCCACACCACTCACTATAACATTCTGATATATCCCATATCCCTCACTGTAACACATTGATAATTCCCTCATTCCTCACTGTAACACACTGATATATCCCACACCCCTCACTGTAACACTCTGATATATCCAGCACCCCTCACTGTAACACTTTGATATATCCCACACCACTCACTATAACATTCTGATACATCCCATATCCCTCACTGTAACACATTGATAATTCCCTCATTCCTCACTGTAACACACTGATATATCCCACACCCCTCACTGCAACACTCTGATATACCCCACACCCCTCACGGTAACACTCTGATAGACCCCTTACTGTAACACTCTGATATATCCCACACCCCTCACTGTAACACTCTGATATATCTCACATCCCTCACTGTAACACTCTGATATATCCTAGACCCCTCACTGAAACACTCGGATATACCCCACACCCCTCACTGTAACACTCTGATATACCCCACACCCCTCACTGTAACACTCTGATATACCCCACATCCCTCACTGTAACTGATATACCCCACACCGCTCACTGTAACACTCTGACATGCCACACACGCCTCACTGTAACACTCTGATATATCCCACACACCTCACTGTAACACCCTGATATACCCCACACCCCTCACTGTAACACTCTGATATATCCCGCGCACCTCACTGTAACACTCTGATATCTCCCAGGCCCCTCACTGTGACACTCTGATATATCCCATACCCTTCACTGTAACACTCTGATCTACCCCACACCTCTCACTGTAACACTCTGATATATCCACACCCCTCACTGCAACACTCTGATATACCCCACACCCCTCACTGTAACATTCTGATATATCCCACACACCTCACTGAAACACTCTGATATAACCCACACCCCTCACTGTAAAACTCTGATATATCCCACAACCCTCACTGGAACACTCTGATATATCCCACACACCCCCACTGTAACACTCTGATATATCCCACACACCTCACTGTAACATTCTGATGTATCCCACACCACTCACAGTAACACTCTGATATAGCCCACACCCCTCACTGTAAACTCAGATATACCCGACACCCCTCAGTGGAACACTCTAATATACCCCAGACCCCTCACTGTAACATTCTGATATATCCCATATCCCTCACTGTAACACTCTGATAATTCCCTCATTCCTCACTGTAACACATTGATATATCCCACACCCCTCACTGTAACACTCTGATATACCCCAGACCCCTCATTGTAACACTCTGATATACCCCAGACCCCTCACTGTAACCTCCTGATATTCCCCACTCCCCTCACAGTAACATTCAGATATGTACCATATCCCTCACTGTAACATACTGATATATCCCACAACCCTCACTGTAACACTCTGATATATCCCGCACCCCTCACTATAACATTCTGATATTCCCCACACCCCTCACTGCAACACTCTGATATACCCCACACCCCTCACGGTAACACTCTGATAGACCCCTCACTGTAACACTCTGATATATACCACACACCTCACTGTAACACCCTGATATATCCCACACCCCTCACTGTAACACTCTGATATATCCCAGATCCCTCACTATAACACTCGGATATACCCCACACCCCTCACTGTAACACTCTGATATACCCCAAACCCCTCAGTGTAACACTCGGATATACCCCACATCCCTCACTATAACTGATATACCCCACACAGCTCACTGTAAAACTCTGATATACCCCACACGCCTCACTGTAACACTCTGATATATCACACACACCTCACAGTAAGACTCTGATATACCCCACACCCCTCACTGAAACACTCTGATATACCCCACACCCCTCACTGTAACACTCTGATATACCACACACCCCTCACTGTAACACTCTGATTTTTCCACAGACCTCACTGTAACACTTTGATATACCCCACACACCTCACTGTAACTCTCTGATATACCCCACAACCCCTCACAATAACAATGTGGTATATCCCACACCCGTCACTGTAACACTCTGATATACCCCACACCACTCACAATAACAATCTGATATATCCCACACCACTCACTGTAACACTCCGATATATCCCACACCCCTCACTGTAACATTCTGATATATCCCGCACCCCTCACTGTGACTGATATACCCCACACCGCTCACTGTAACACACTGATCTCCCCCACACACTTCACTGTAAACTCAGATAGATGCCACACCCCTCACTGCAACACACTGATATACCCCACACCCCTCACTGTAACGCTCTGATATATCCCGCACCCTTCACTGTAACACTCTGATATATCCCGCACCCTTCACTGTAACACTCTGATATATCCCGCACACCTCAAGTAACACTCTGATATACCCTTAACCCCTCACTGTAACCCCCTGATATTACCCACACCCCTCACAGTAACATTCTGATATATCCCATCTCCCTCACTGTAACACACTGAGAATTCCCACATCCCTCACTGTGAGACTCTGATATACCCCACACCTCTCACTGTAACACTCTGATTATCCCACACCCCTCACTGTAACACTCCGATATATCCCACACCCCTCAATGTAACACTCTGATATATCCCACACCCTTCACTGTAACACTCTGATATATCCCACACCCCTCACTGTATCACTCTGATATATCCCACACCCCTCACTGTAACATTCTGATATATCCTGCACCCCTCACTGTAACACTCTGAAGTATCCCAGGCCCCTCACTGTAACACTCTGATATATCCCACACCCCTCACTGTAACACTCTGAGATACCCCACATCCCTCACTGTAAAACTCTGATATATTCCACACCTCTCACTGTAACACTCTGATTATCCCACACCCCTCACTGTAACACTCTGATATATCCCACACCCCTCACTGTAACACTCTGATATATCCCACACCCTTCACTGTAACACTCTGATATATCCCAGACCCCTCACTGTAACACTCTGATATATCCCATATCCCTCACTGTAACACACTGATATATCCCGCACCCCTCTCTGTAACACTCTGATATATCCCGCACCCTTCACTGTAACACCCTGATATATGCCGCACACCTCACTGTAACACTCTGATATATCCCGCACCCTTCACTGTAACTCTGATATATCCCACACCCCTCACTGTAACACTCTGATATATCCCACACCCCTCACTGTAACACTCTGATATATCCCATATCCCTCACTGTAACACTCTGATATACCCCACATCCCTCACTGTAACACTCTGATATGCCCCAGATCCCTCACTTTAAACCCTGATATTCCCCACACCCCTCACTGTAACATTCTGATATATCCCATATCCCTCACTGTAACACACTCAGAATTCCCACATCCCTCACTGTAACACTCTGATATCTCCCACACCCCTCACTGTAACACTCTGATATACCCCACACCCCTCACTGTGACTTTCTGATAGACCCCTCACTGTGACACTCTGATATATCCCACACCCCTCACTGTAACACTCTGATATATCCCACACCTCTCACTGTAACACTCTGATATATCACACACCTCTCACTGTAACACTCTGATATATCCCGCATCGCTCACAGTAACACTGATATATCCTACACCCCTCACTGTAACACTCTGTTATATCCCAGGCCCCTCACTGTAACACTCTTATATATCCTATACCCCTCACTGTGACACTCTGATATATCCCACACCCCTCACTGTAACACTCTGATATATCCCACACCTCTCACTGTAACACTCTGATATATCACACACCTCTCACTGTAACACTCTGATATATCCCGCATCGCTCACAGTAACACTGATATATCCTACACCCCTCACTGTAACACTCTGTTATATCCCAGGCCCCTCACTGTAACACTCTTATATATCCTATACCCCTCACTGTAACACTCTGAGATACCCCACACCACTCACTGTAACACTCTGATATATTCCACACCCCTCACTGTAACACTCTGTCATATCCCACACCCCTCACTGTAACACTCTGATATATCCCACGCCTCTCACTGTAACACTCTGATATATCCCACACCCCTCACTGTAACACTCTGATATATCCCACATCCCTCACTGTACCACTCTGATATATCCCACACCCCTCACTGGAACACTCGGATATATCCCACACCCCTCACTGTAACACTCTGATATACCCCACACCCCTCACTGTAACACTCTAATATACCCCAGACCCCTCACTGTAACACTCTGATATACCCCAGATCCCTCACTTTAACCCCCTGATATTCCCCACACCCCTGACAGTAACATTCTGATATATCCCATATCCCTCACTGTAGCACTCTGATATATCCCGCACCCCTCACTGTAACACTCTGATATATCCCGCACCCCTCACTTTTACCCCCTGATATTCCTCACACCCCTCACAGTAACATTCTGATATATCCCATATCCCTCACTGTAACACTCTGATATATCCCGCACCCCTCACTGTAACACTCTGATATGTCCCGCACCCCTCACTGTAACACTCTGATATACCCCACACCCCTCACTGTAACACTCTGATATATCCCACTCCTCTCACTGTAACACTCTGATATATCCCACACCCCTCACTGTAACACTCTTATACATCCCACACCCCTCACTGTAACACTCTGATATATCCCACACCCCTCACTGTAACATTCTGATGTATCCCACACCCCTCACAGTAACACTCTGATATATCCCACACCCCTCACAATAACACTCAGATATATCCCGCACCCCTCACTGTAACAATCTGAAATAGCCCACACCTCTCACTGTAACACTCTGATATACCCCACACCTCTCACTGTAACACTCTAATATACCCCAGACCCCTCACTGTAACACTGATATACCCCACACCCCTCACTGTAACACAATGATATACTCCACACCCCTCACTGTAAAACTCTGATACACCCCACACCCCTCACAGTAACACTCTGATATACCCACTCCCCTCACTGTAACACTCTGATATACCCCAGATCCCTCACTTTAACCCCCTGATATTCCCCACACCCCTCACTGTAACATTCTGATATATCGCATATCCCTCACTGTAACACACTGAGAATTCCCACATCCCTCACTGTAACACTCTGATATATCCCACACCCCTCACTGTAACACTCTGATATACCCCAGACCCCTCATTGTAACACTCTGATATACCCCAGACCCCTCACTGTAACCTCCTGATATTCCCCACTCCCCTCACAGTAACATTCAGATATGTACCATATCCCTCACTGTAACATACTGATATATCCCACAACCCTCACTGTAACACTCTGATATATCCCGCACCCCTCACTATAACATTCTGATATTCCCCACACCCCTCACTGCAACACTCTGATATACCCCACACCCCTCACGGTAACACTCTGATAGACCCCTCACTGTAACACTCTGATATATACCACACACCTCACTGTAACACCCTGATATATCCCACACCCCTCACTGTAACACTCTGATATATCCCAGATCCCTCACTATAACACTCGGATATACCCCACACCCCTCACTGTAACACTCTGATATACCCCAAACCCCTCAGTGTAACACTCGGATATACCCCACATCCCTCACTATAACTGATATACCCCACACAGCTCACTGTAAAACTCTGATATACCCCACACGCCTCACTGTAACACTCTGATATATCACACACACCTCACAGTAAGACTCTGATATACCCCACACCCCTCACTGAAACACTCTGATATACCCCACACCCCTCACTGTAACACTCTGATATACCACACACCCCTCACTGTAACACTCTGATTTTTCCACAGACCTCACTGTAACACTTTGATATACCCCACACACCTCACTGTAACTCTCTGATATACCCCACAACCCCTCACAATAACAATGTGGTATATCCCACACCCGTCACTGTAACACTCTGATATACCCCACACCACTCACAATAACAATCTGATATATCCCACACCACTCACTGTAACACTCCGATATATCCCACACCCCTCACTGTAACATTCTGATATATCCCGCACCCCTCACTGTGACTGATATACCCCACACCGCTCACTGTAACACACTGATCTCCCCCACACACTTCACTGTAAACTCAGATAGATGCCACACCCCTCACTGCAACACACTGATATACCCCACACCCCTCACTGTAACGCTCTGATATATCCCGCACCCTTCACTGTAACACTCTGATATATCCCGCACCCTTCACTGTAACACTCTGATATATCCCGCACACCTCAAGTAACACTCTGATATACCCCACACCCCTCACTGTAACCCCCTGATATTCCCCACACCCCTCACAGTAACATTCTGATATATCCCATCTCCCTCACTGTAACACACTGAGAATTCCCACATCCCTCACTGTGAGACTCTGATATACCCCACACCTCTCACTGTAACACTCTGATTATCCCACACCCCTCACTGTAACACTCCGATATATCCCACACCCCTCAATGTAACACTCTGATATATCCCACACCCTTCACTGTAACACTCTGATATATCCCACACCCCTCACTGTATCACTCTGATATATCCCACACCCCTCACTGTAACATTCTGATATATCCTGCACCCCTCACTGTAACACTCTGAAGTATCCCAGGCCCCTCACTGTAACACTCTGATATATCCCACACCCCTCACTGTAACACTCTGAGATACCCCACATCCCTCACTGTAAAACTCTGATATATTCCACACCTCTCACTGTAACACTCTGATTATCCCACACCCCTCACTGTAACACTCTGATATATCCCACACCCCTCACTGTAACACTCTGATATATCCCACACCCTTCACTGTAACACTCTGATATATCCCAGACCCCTCACTGTAACACTCTGATATATCCCATATCCCTCACTGTAACACACTGATATATCCCGCACCCCTCTCTGTAACACTCTGATATATCCCGCACCCTTCACTGTAACACCCTGATATATGCCGCACACCTCACTGTAACACTCTGATATATCCCGCACCCTTCACTGTAACTCTGATATATCCCACACCCCTCACTGTAACACTCTGATATATCCCACACCCCTCACTGTAACACTCTGATATATCCCATATCCCTCACTGTAACACTCTGATATACCCCACATCCCTCACTGTAACACTCTGATATGCCCCAGATCCCTCACTTTAAACCCTGATATTCCCCACACCCCTCACTGTAACATTCTGATATATCCCATATCCCTCACTGTAACACACTCAGAATTCCCACATCCCTCACTGTAACACTCTGATATCTCCCACACCCCTCACTGTAACACTCTGATATACCCCACACCCCTCACTGTGACTTTCTGATAGACCCCTCACTGTGACACTCTGATATATCCCACACCCCTCACTGTAACACTCTGATATATCCCACACCTCTCACTGTAACACTCTGATATATCACACACCTCTCACTGTAACACTCTGATATATCCCGCATCGCTCACAGTAACACTGATATATCCTACACCCCTCACTGTAACACTCTGTTATATCCCAGGCCCCTCACTGTAACACTCTTATATATCCTATACCCCTCACTGTGACACTCTGATATATCCCACACCCCTCACTGTAACACTCTGATATATCCCACACCTCTCACTGTAACACTCTGATATATCACACACCTCTCACTGTAACACTCTGATATATCCCGCATCGCTCACAGTAACACTGATATATCCTACACCCCTCACTGTAACACTCTGTTATATCCCAGGCCCCTCACTGTAACACTCTTATATATCCTATACCCCTCACTGTAACACTCTGAGATACCCCACACCACTCACTGTAACACTCTGATATATTCCACACCCCTCACTGTAACACTCTGTCATATCCCACACCCCTCACTGTAACACTCTGATATATCCCACGCCTCTCACTGTAACACTCTGATATATCCCACACCCCTCACTGTAACACTCTGATATATCCCACATCCCTCACTGTACCACTCTGATATATCCCACACCCCTCACTGGAACACTCGGATATATCCCACACCCCTCACTGTAACACTCTGATATACCCCACACCCCTCACTGTAACACTCTAATATACCCCAGACCCCTCACTGTAACACTCTGATATACCCCAGATCCCTCACTTTAACCCCCTGATATTCCCCACACCCCTGACAGTAACATTCTGATATATCCCATATCCCTCACTGTAGCACTCTGATATATCCCGCACCCCTCACTGTAACACTCTGATATATCCCGCACCCCTCACTTTTACCCCCTGATATTCCTCACACCCCTCACAGTAACATTCTGATATATCCCATATCCCTCACTGTAACACTCTGATATATCCCGCACCCCTCACTGTAACACTCTGATATGTCCCGCACCCCTCACTGTAACACTCTGATATACCCCACACCCCTCACTGTAACACTCTGATATATCCCACTCCTCTCACTGTAACACTCTGATATATCCCACACCCCTCACTGTAACACTCTTATACATCCCACACCCCTCACTGTAACACTCTGATATATCCCACACCCCTCACTGTAACATTCTGATGTATCCCACACCCCTCACAGTAACACTCTGATATATCCCACACCCCTCACAATAACACTCAGATATATCCCGCACCCCTCACTGTAACAATCTGAAATAGCCCACACCTCTCACTGTAACACTCTGATATACCCCACACCTCTCACTGTAACACTCTAATATACCCCAGACCCCTCACTGTAACACTGATATACCCCACACCCCTCACTGTAACACAATGATATACTCCACACCCCTCACTGTAAAACTCTGATACACCCCACACCCCTCACAGTAACACTCTGATATACCCACTCCCCTCACTGTAACACTCTGATATACCCCAGATCCCTCACTTTAACCCCCTGATATTCCCCACACCCCTCACTGTAACATTCTGATATATCGCATATCCCTCACTGTAACACACTGAGAATTCCCACATCCCTCACTGTAACACTCTGATATATCCCGCACCCCTCACTGTAACACTCTGATATGTCCCACACCCCTCACTGTAACACTCTGATATACCCCAAACCCCTCACTGTGACTTTCTGATAGACCCCTCACTGTAACACTCTGATATATCCCGCACCCCTCACTGTAACACTCTGATATATCCCGCACCCCTCACTGTAACACTCTGATATACCCCACACCCCTCACTGTAACACTCTGATATATCCCACTCCTCTCACTGTAACACTCTGATATATCCCACACCCCTCACTGTAACACTGACATATCCCACACCCCTCACTGTAATACTCTGATATATCGTACACGCCTTACTTTAACACTCTGATATACCCCACATCCCTCACTGTAACGATCACATATATCCCACACCCCTCACTGTAACACTCTGTTATACACCACACCCCTCACTGTAACTGATATACCCCACACCCATCACTGTAACACTCTGATATACACCACACCCCTCACAATAACACTATTTTATATCCCGCACTCCTCACTGTAACCCTCTGATATATCCTGCACTCCTCACTGTAACACTCTGATATACACCACACCCCTCACTGTAACACTCTGATATACCCCACACCCCTCACTGTAACACTCTGATATATCCCATACCCCTCACAATAACACTCAGATATATCCCGCACCCGTCACTGTAACACTCTGATATACCCCACACCTCTCACTGTAACACTCTAATATACCCCAGACCCCTCACTGTAACACTGATATACCCCACACCCCTCACTGTAACACAATGATATACTCCACACCCCTCACTGTAAAACTCTGATACACCCCACACCCCTCACAGTAACACTCTGATATACTCCACACACCTCACTGTAACACTCTGATATACCCCAGATCCCTCACTTTAACCCCCTGATATTCCCCACACCCCTCACTGTAACATTCTGATATATCCCATATCCCTCACTGTAATACTCTGAGAATTCCCACATCCCTCACTGTAACACTCTGATATATCCCGCACCCCTCACTGTAACACTCTGATATGTCCCACACCCCTCACTGTAACACTCTGATACACCCCACACCGCTCACTGTAACACTCTGATATACCCCGCACCCCTCACTGTAACACTCTGATATACCCCGCACCGCTCACTGTAACACTCTTATATACCCCACACCCCTCACTGTAACACTCTGATATACTACACAACCCTCACTGTAACACTCTGATATACCCCACACCCCTCACTGTAACACTCTGATATACCCCACACACCTCACTGTAACACTCTGATATACCCCACACCCCTCACTGTAACACTCTGATATACCCCACACCCGTCACTGTAACACTCTTATATATCCCATATCCCTCACTATAACACTCTGATACATCCCACACCCCTCACTGTAACACTCTGATATATGCCACACCCCTCACTGTAACACTCTGATATATCCCATATCCCTCACTGTAACAATCTGATATACCCCACACCCCACACTGTAACACTCTGATATATCCCACTCCCCTCACAGTAACACTCTGATATATCCCATATCCCTCACTGTAACACTCTGATATACTCCACACCCCTCACTGTCACACTCTGATATATCCCACACCCCTCACTGTAACACTCTGATATATCCCACTCCCCTCACAGTAACACTCTGATATATGCCACACCCCTCACTGTAACACTCTGATATATCCCATATCCCTCACTGTAACAATCTGATAAACCCCACACCCCTCACTGTAACACTCTGATATATCCCACTCCCCTCACAGTAACACTCTGATATATCCCATATCCCTCACTGTAACACTCTGATATACCCCACACCCCTCACTGTAACAATCTGATATACCCCACACCCCTCACTGTAACACTTATATACCCCACACCCCTCACTTGATGTTTTGTGCATGCTAAGATCTGGATTCTTGTGTTGGTTTATGATTAATTTGTGCGATTTTACTCTAACCTCATCTCTCTTTTTCTGCCCTTTCTCCACTTATCCCCCCCTCATTCCCCCTCTCTTTCTCTCGCTCCCTTTCACTTTCTCATCCACTCTCTTTCCGTCTCTTCCCTCCACCTGTCTATCCCCATCTGTTCTCTCGTTCTCCTCTCTTTCTATCTTTATCCTAACTATTGCTCCCTTGTTTTCCTTAACTCTCTGTCGCTCTCTCTCCCTTGTACTATATCCCTCCACTCCATCCCATCTCTTCCTCTCCACTCTACCTCTCTCCTCTCTCTTTCCACTCAATATTTGTTTCGTGTCCACTCTGTTTGTGTCTCTCTCTCCTGATACTCTTGTTTCCTTCTGTTCAAAATCCTTGCCTCCCCCTCTCTCTTCCCACCCACTTCCCCCTCTTTTCCCATCTCTCACCCTCTCTCTCCCTGCCGCTCTCTTTTTCTCTCTCTCTCGCTCCTCTATCCCTCTCTCATTTGCCCCCCCCCCTCTCTCTGCCTCTCTCTCTGTCTTCACTCTCTCTTTCCCTCTCTCACTCCCCTACCCCTCTCCCACTTGTCCCCTTCTCTCGTTCTCTCTGCCTCTCCCTTATCTCTCTCTATCTCTCTCTGCCTTATCTCTCACTCTCTCTCTGTCTCTCTCTCTCCCCCGGCCCTCAATTTCTCTTTCTCGCTCCTCTATCCCTCTCTCACTTGCCCCCCTCTCTCGCTCTCTCTGCCTCTCCCTTATCTCTCTGTCGCTCTCTCCCTCTCTCTCCATCCCCCCCCCGCAGATTGCTGTGTCCACTGTATCCTGGCCTGCCTGTTTTGTGAGTTCTGTGACCTCCTGCTGGACTGTGCCTCATGTGGGTCTGAGGGTGAGGCCTTCTGCTGCTGCGGGTCAGGAGAGGCCTGCCGTGGGGGTGACGAGAGCTGCCCCTGCAATGTGGAGTGTGGCGTACTGGAGGATTGCTGCGGCTCCTCCGACTGTTTGGAGATCTGTCTGGAATGTTGTTCTATTTGTTTCTCAGCCTGACAGGCGCCCCGAGCGGAGTCCCGGGACGCCGCTACAATATTGGCCAAGAGCCTCTCTATGACATGAGCCTGCTCCCATCACTCCTCTTCTTTTACTCTCAACCTATCCCCGATGCCCGAACCTGAATCGCCCCCCCCCCTTTCCTCACCCACTGTCCTCCCCATTCCCTTCCTATCTCATCGAATCCCTACAGTGCAGAAGGGGGCCATTCGGCCCATCACATCAGCACCTCTGTGATGCGACCATCAATTCACTCGAAGACACGTGGAGAAGTAAACCGTGGTTTTAATCAGCTTAGAACTGAGCCTGCCTGTGACCGGTGCAACACTGAAGGCGGCCCCGCAGGTCAGCAGCTCTTATACTTCCTGTAAAGGGGGTGGGGCCATGAGCGGAACCCGTACAGGCCCCAACATATCCCCTGTGGGTGAAGCCACACAATGGCCCATAGGTAGAGTCCACAGGGTTAAACACATAACACAGTGCACTGGTGAATTATCTGTAATTATACATTCACCACACTCTGAAAGAGCTCCCTACCCTGGCACACTTCGCCACCACATCCCAATCACCCCTTAAACTAACCTATTGGACACTAAGGGTCAATTTATCACGGCCAGTTCATCTCACCTGCACACCTTTGGACTGTGGGAGGAAACCGGAGCACCCGGAGGAAACCCACGCAGACACGGGCTATAAGTGAAAACTCCGTACAGTGACCCAAGGCCGGAATCAAACCTGGTTCCCTGGTGCAGGGAGGCAACAGTGCTAACTGCTGTACCACTGATCTCCTCACCTCCCCTCTCCCAACCTTCCCCCCTCCCCTCCGTCTTCCCGCTCTCCCCCATTCCCCAGGTTTCCCCTTCTCCTCCCTCCACCCTTACCCCTCCCCTCCCTATCTCCTCACCTCCCTTCCCCCAAAACCCGCCCTTCCCCCACTCCTCCCTATCTCCCCACCTCTCGTCCCCCAGCCTCCACTCGTCTCCTTCCCTTCCCCATCTTCTCACCTCCACTCCTCCACCCTCCCCATCAACTCCATCTTCCCCCTCTCCTCTCCTCTCCCTCCTTTTCCCCCATTCCCATCTGACCTCCCCACTCCATTTTGTCTTCCCCGTCAGACACTCTTCCCCCTCCTCCTCCCCCATCCATTTCCATTCCCACCCTTCTCCGCTGCTCCACCCGTCCCTCCACACATCCACCTCTCCTCCTCACCTCTCCCCCTTCCTCTCCCTGTTCCCCCCACCACCCATTGTCTGTCACCTGTCTCCCCCTGTCTACCTTGCCCCGCGCAGCATCCTTCTCCACACCCCTCCCACACACACACCCTGCCCCCCCCTACATTACTGCCGATGCCTCATACGAAAGCCTCTTCCTCAGCTTCCAGTGGTGTGTTTGGCACCGATGATGATCCTGAGATGACGTTTAACATTTCTGAAAATCCTATCCTCAAATCATGAGTTTGATTGACTGGGCAAAGACTGGTGGGCAATGACGGGCGTCCCCTGTCTCCTTCCCATAAAACCTCTTTGTTCTGCTGCCAGCCTAGTAATCCACACGTCCTCGCTCAGTACTCATCAAATCCTCCCTGGTAGCATTTGGGGAATTTGGAATCCAATTTTGACGTCTCTCTTTCTCGCTCCCTCTATCTCCTACGTTCTCTCTCTCTGTCTGTTTAAATGCCATGACCTGAAGTTTTTTAAAAAATCCCCAGCCCTACATACCTAAAAAAAACTAGACTGCAGCTATCGTGTCAAGTAAATAAAAAGTATATGTTACTGCAGTGCATTGATTGACAGGCCATCTGATGTAGCTTTCAAAAAAATCACCACCTGTTCCTGCCATTTCCATTGACATTTTCCAAGGGCTGTTATTGCAACGAAGCCTATTATGAATGCTTGGCTGTGTTTCAAAAAAGACAAACACGCTTATCTTGCTTGGCGCAGGGACGAGCAGAATCTGAGATCACATTGCGATCGATAGTTTGAATGGACTATTAAAGGGTTATGTTGTACCGGTGCAAGTGACTGTGAGCACTCTGGATTGCCTGAACATGCCATCTGACCGCTTTATTGAAGGAAATCTGCTGCCCTTATATGGCCTGGACCTATATGTGACTCCATTCCTATCCCAACAGGATTACTCTCTAAAGAACGCCCCACCATCACTTTTTGGCATTCAGGAATGGACAATGGTGCAGGGATTGTGGAACGGCCCAGGAGGAGGACATTTGGCCCATCGCCATTGTGCTGGACCCTATGAATGAGATATGTGACTCCAGACCCCCACTCAGCAATGCAGTCGACTTTTACTTGTTCCTCAGGGGCGAGGAATAAATGCTGGTCAAGCCGGTGACACCCCCACCCGATGAACTAATTGATAAAAACAACTTGCTACGTCAAAAATAAAGTTCTCCTCATCTCCCCTTTCCCTCTCGTTCTTTCACGGATTCTCTTCAATCTGAACCCCCATCCTTCGGTTACCGACCCTTCCTGCCGCTGTTGGAAACACTTTCACCTCATTCATCCGATCGAAACTCCCCCCCCCCCGCCCCCTCGTGATTGTGAACACCTCGATTAAATCCCCCACTTAACTTTCTCTGGTCCGAGGATAACAATCCCACTCTCTCCCAGTCTCTCTCTTTCTCTCTTCACATGAACTGAAACAGTTTTGGGATTAATCGTCCACCAGCCGCTTCCTCTCCGAGGCTCTGACACCTTCTCTGAAACTGTGGCGCCCAGAGATAGACACCTTGCTCCGTGTTTGGTGATGTTTCGACATTTTGCTTTCGGCCTCCATTCACAAAGCCCAGTTTTGCCGTGTTAAACGGTATTCTCAATCTGTCCAGCCACCCTTCAAAGACTGGTGTACAACTATCGGCCAGGGCTCTCACCCCCCCTCCCCCCCCCCCCTCCAGCCTGACTCACTTTAGAATCATCCCAGCGTAGGGCAGCATGGTGGCGCAGTGGTTAGCACTGGGACTACGGCGCTGAGGACCCGGGTTCGAACCCCGGGTCACTGTCCGTGTGGAATTTGCACATTCTCCCGTGTCTGCGTGGGTTTCACCCCCACAACCCAAAGGTGTGCAGGTTAGCTGGATTGGCCACGCTAAATTGCCCCTTAATTGGAACACAAATAATTGGGTACTCTAAATTAAAAAATCATCCCAACGAGTCTCTATGGCACCTCCATGTTCTTCCTGTCAATGTGCATCACTTCACACTGCCATGCGTTAAACTGTATTCGCCGGTTGTCTGCCCAACTCACCGGTCTGTCTGTCTGTGTCCCTCTGAACTCTCTTCATCCTCCTCACTGTTGACAGCATCTCCAGCATTTCACACCATCTTTGAAATTGTGTCCTCTGCACTCCCAAGTTCACATATTTAATGCATATATCAGAGGGAGCAGTGATCCTAATACAGAATGGTGTGGGGGGGGGGGGGGATCTGCACAATGTGCTCTCCTCCCATCGGAATGATAATCCCCACTACGATTCTCTGCTCTCTAACTCTGCACCAACTCTGTGTCCATATTGTCACTGCCCCTTTAATCTCCCCCCCCCCCCCCCCTTCGCAACCCCATTGACTTTCAACCTTTGCCAAACATTGGCAAACAAACCTATTTAGATGAGGCCCCAAACGCCTTTTGGAAGTCCATGCCCACAATGCCAACCTCGGGTCCCCCTTCGACTCTCTCTTTGTTGAAGATCTCAATTGAATTCTTGCCAATTCTTCACACACCCCAGAGATAAGCGTGGAAGAAGGAGCCTCGACCTCTAGGTTCCTGGTTCAACACCCAATCACATCCACGAGCTTTATCAGTACACCCCGATGCAACTTGTTTCCACAATACTCATTGGTTCCTAAGCTTTTGACAGGCCATCTGGTGTAGCTCAGAAAAAAACCATAACCATCTGTTCCTGCAGTTTTCTAAAAACTTCATTGTTGAAATTTCCTAAGGGCGTACAACTGAGACATTTACGAATGCTTGGCTGAGTTTTTAAAAAAAAGTTAAGAAAGCCAATAAGTAACGCAAAAGCCTTTCATGAGGAATTTTGTCTACAGCTTTGCAGCAGCCATAAATGCTCTCCCTCTCTCTCTCTGATGAATGGCTTGGTTGCACCCAGCACGTTGATGAGGTGCCTGGTTCGGGAAGGATGCCATCTCAAGGGCAACCAGTGCCATTGGTAACTGCTGGAGGCGCTCAGACGTCGATTGGGATGGAGGTTGCCTTTTTTTAGCTAATGGCCTTTCGGCAGAACTCTGGCCTTGACTTGACTGAGTCATGAACTGACGCAGGGCCCGGGCTGACTTCCTGAAGGGGGAGGTGGCCGCCTTTGGTCCATATTGGAGACCCATTCACGGTGACCTGGGTAAGACTGAGATTCCATTGGCTGAAATGCCAATTGGGAGAATCAAGGGCTCCCATTGGTTGCTATTTCTGAGGCGCCCAATTGCACTCACATTCGGGCAAGATGAGAGGGGCAATCCTGGTGGACTAAAAGGGCAGGATGTTGGCATTTTCCAACAGTGCTGGGTTCGTGTGCATTTACCCGCATTAATGTATAAATCTGTAATCTTCATATTAACCAATGTGGCTTTTATATATTTCATATTTGCTAAATATTTCAGTAAAAAAATTAAATAAAATAACTCTGCAAGTACATTTTAAGCCTACATTCTTGGATTTTGTTCAGTTTAAATCTGTTTTTGCTCATTGGAATCAATCATTTTTATAATACTGATAATGTTTATTGTCACAAGTAGGCTTATTTTAACACTGCAATTAGGTTACTGTGAAAAGCCCCTAGTCGCCATATTCCGGCGCCTGTTCGGGTACACAGAGGGAGAATTCAGAATGGCCACCTCACCGAACAGCACGACTTTCGGGACTTGTGGGAGGAAACCGGAGCACCCAGAGGAAACCCACAGACACGGGGAGAACGTACAGACTCCGCACAGACAGTGACCCAAACCGGGAATCGAACCTGGGACCTGTGAAGCAACAGTGCTAACTACTGTGCTACTGTGTTGCCCAGTGAGGGGGAGAGAAGTGGATGGGAATTAACTGCGCCTCAATTTGTCACAATCTCACCCTGACTGAAGATCGCAGGTATGAGCCCCCCCCCGCTCTCCCCGGTCCCGCCGCCCCCACCCCACACATACCACACCTCAGCGCAAGATCTCATATTCATGCTCCATTCTGCAGGCCACACTGTTGGAGTGTCAGTGCTGAGGGGGTGTCGCACTGTCGGAGGGTCAGTGCTGAGGGAGCACCGCACTGTCGGAGGGTCAGTGCTGAGGGAGCGCCGCACTGTCGGAGGGTCAGTGCAGAGGGAGCGCCACACTGTCGGAGGGTCAGTGCTGAGGGAGCGCCGCACTACATAGATTACATAGAACATACAGTGCAGAAGGAGGCCATTCGGCCCATCGAGTCTGCACCGACCCACATTAATCCCTCACTTCCACCTTATCCCCGCAACCCAATAACCCCTCCCAACCCTTATGGACACTACGGGTAATTTAGCATGGCCAATCCACCTAACCTGCACGTCTTTGGACTGTGGGAGGAAACCGGAGCACCCGGAGGAAACCCACGCGGACACGGGGAGAACGTGCAAACTCCGCACAGACAGTGACCCAGCAGGGAATCGAACCTGGGACCCTGGCGCTGTGAAGCCACAGTGCTAATCACTTGTGCTACCGTGCTGTCGGAGGGTCAGTGCTGAGGGAGCGCCGCACTGTCGGAGGGTCAGTGCAGAGGGAGCGCCGCACTGTCGGAGGGTCAGTGCAGAGGGAGCGCCGCACTGTCGGAGGGTCAGTGCAGAGGGAGCACTGCACTGTCGGAGGGTCAGTGCTGAGGGAGTGCCGCACTGCCAGAGGGTCAGTGCTGAGGGAGATCCGCACAGTTGGAGGGTCAGTGCTGAGGGAGCGCCGCACTGTCAGAGGGGCAGTGCTGAGGGAGCGCCGCACTGTCAGAGGGTCAGTGCTGAGGGAGCGCCGCACTGTCGGAGGGTCAGTGCTGAGGGAGTGCCGCACTGTCGGAGGGTCAGTGCTGAGGGAGCGCCGCACTGCCGGAGGGTCAGTGCTGAGGGAGCACCGCACTGTCGGAGGGTCAGTGCTGAGGGAGCGCCGCACTGGCGGTGGGTCAGTGCTGAGGGAGCGCCGCACTGTCAGAGGGTCAGTGCTGAGGGTGCGCCGCACTGTCGGAGGGTCAGTACTGAGGGAGTGCCGCACTGCCAGAGGGTCAGTGCTGAGGGAGCGCCGCACTGGCGGTGGGTCAGTGCTGAGGGAGCGCCGCGCTGTCAGAGGGTCAGTGCTGAGGGTGCGCCGCACTGTCGGAGGGTCAGTGCTGAGGGAGTGCTGCACTGTCAGAGGGTCAGTGCTGAGGGAGTGCTGCACTGTCAGAGGGTCAGTGCTGAGGGAGTGCCGCACTGTCAGAGGGTCAGTGCTGAGGGAGTGCTGCCCTGTCAGAGGGTCAGTGCTGAGGGAGTGCCGCACTGCCAGATGGTCAGTGCTGAGGGAGTACCGCACTGTTGGAGGGTCAGTGCTGAGGGAGCGCCGCACTGTCGAAGGGTCAGTGCTGAGGGAGCACCGCACTGTCAGAGGCTCAGTGCTGAGGGAGAGCCGCACTGTCAGAGGGTCAGTGCTGAGGGAACGTCGCACTGTCAGAGGGTCAGTGCTGAGGGAGCGCCGCACTGTTGGAGGGTCAGTGCTGAGGCAGCGGTGTGCTGCCGCTTTGCTGTGTGTGGGATCTTTCTGTGTAGAGGGCGGCTGTAAAATTGGCTGCTCTACTTTCAGAAAGTATTCTGTTCACCACGGAGCGTATTGGGGCACCCCAAGGATGTGAAAGGTGCTATTGAAATGTAACCGTCTCATCCCTTCCAATGTTAGCCGTTTTAGTTGCTGTGATATGAAGAGTCTCAAGTTCTTGTTCTTGTTTACCAAACACCATTTATTTCACTTCCACAGCCTCTGCACAAAACTCTTAACAACACACCACCTGACAGAGGCCACCTGAAGCCCCTTTACATATCAGTGTCAATTAATGGATACTTAACATAAATGAGACAACTAATTGCAATGTCTCTGAATTCATTACTTAACAGTCTCCCCTTCCTTGGAGAAAAAAAAATAATTAGGTGAAATTTTTTTTTAAAGAAACTCAAAAACACACACATGATTTCCCCCCCTCTTTTTTTTTGTTTGGATGAGAAAGAAAAAAAAAACAGTCACAGAAACAAGCGCCCTTCAGAAACAATATCCAAAAGTTTCTGTGAACTCGCCCCTCTTTTCGTAAAACAGTCTGACAGTTGATAGCTCCTGTCGACCCATTTAATTTTTGTTATTTCCCCTCTGTCCAACATCTGCTTCAAACTTGCGATGTCTATCAGTAACCTCTTTTCATTGACACTTTTTGTAGAGTGCACATTTTCCCACAGGGATTTATTGTCAATGTGACAATCAATAGGTATATTACCCAAATCCCCTGATCCCAAAATTTCTGTCAATATCATACTTATATAAAAGGCCATATCCACCGCCTCTACAAGGCTTAACGTCTCAGCAGCCAAAGTGCTTTTGACCACTCTCCTTATTTTCTTTGTTTCCCACACAAGCGGGCAACATTTACCATTGTTCCCCAAAAGGAAAATTATAAAATCTCCTGCGCTTGAAACCCCATCACATAAATTTGCATAGGACGCATCACTATAAACTATGGTGTTTCAAGTGCTTAAGGTCACCTAAAACCGGGAACTTCAAAACACACTCCTGCATTTTTAGTTTGGCCAACGCTTTATTTGCTCTTATTATGTCTTCCACTTTGGGATCATTCATTTTTGTACTCAACTCTAAGACATCAAAACTCACGTCCTGTCTAGTCTGTCTACCTAACCAGTTCAGTTGCCCAATTAAACTTCGCAGTTGCTCTTTTTTTATCTTTGAAACCATTGCGTCTTTTTATGAAACCCGGCCACGACTAATTGCTATTGGGCTGATGCTTTCCAAATAAGATTGCTGACGTAAAGTTGCCCCTAACTTAGTCTGTCCAATTTCCAGTCCAATATATTTAAATGCACCGGAAGCCTGACTTCCAACCCTGAATTCTTTCCTCAAACCAGAGATTACAATAGCTTCAAAATCACTACTCCCACCCCACAAAAAATCATCGACATGCATCATAAAAATGCCAGAAAGATTTCCTTTATAGTGCCAGTAAAACATTGCAGGATCTGCTTTCAACTGGCAACAGCCTAACTTTAACAAAACTGACCGTACCGAAAAATACCAGACTCTAGATGCATCATTTAATCCATATACACATTTGTTCAACTTCCAGAGTACCCCTTCTGTGTTAGCTGCTTCTTTAGGAGGACAGAGAAAAATGTCTCTCTGGAGCTGATGCCCCTGCAAAAAGGCAGCTTTTATATCAATAGATTTGCATTCCCATGCCTTTGTGGCTAATAGAGCCAAGAAGATCTTTAAACTAACCTTTCCTGCTGTAGGTGAATCTACCCTTAATTCCTGATCTTCTAAGTTTTCTTCAAATCCCCTTGCCACGAGCCTGGCCTTTGCCTTATAAGTTCCATCCGGAAGAACCTTTTCCGTGCAAATCCATCTGTGGGATAGCGCTCTTTGTCCCCTATCCGGTACTTCCGTGTATACCCCAAATTCACTCCAACTATGCAATTCTTGCTGTTTAGCTTCTTCGATAACTTTTTCATCTAATTTATTTGAAGCCACCAAAATCTCCCGTGCATGTGGGCTTCTACTCCTATTAGTATTCGTAGTCTTACTCATGTTCCGAGATCTTGATAAACTACGTCCCCTCTCCCGCCTGGTATCTCGTTCTGTACTGCTACTGCTTGATCTTTCCCTTCTGCTATGGGATGTCCTTTCAATAGTTCTCGACCTTTTCCTGCGAACCTGTTCACTATCCGATGTACTATCTGAACTGGCACGGAGTTTCTGTGCCCTCCATTTTTAAACTTTGTTTTCCCAATCCATTGTCTTGACTCCTTCCCCTGAATGCTGTACATTCGACCAATGTTTATCCTTTCCAGTGGCCTTCCCTGCTCTACTAATAACAGTTGCATCCTTCCATTGACTAGACCCTTAAGGCAAGTATGTCACTTTTGTACCAACTTTTGGCAGTTGCCCTTTCAGAAAACTGGCCTGTTTTAATTCACCAGAAGTGTTGTGTTCCTCCACAGAAACCCTATCTATATCAGTCAATTGGTCCTCATAGTTCTGTAACACATGCGTACCAGATGACTCTGGTTCCTCGTCATGTCTGTCTGCTCTGTCTAAATTTGAAAATTTGTAATCTGTACCCATTATGCTTGATGAATGGACCCTAACAGTTTGATTACCATGTTGCAAAATAATTGTTTTGCCATCTATGCCTATGATCTTCCCTGGGCCTTTCCATTCATTAGAATTGTCTCTCTTATAGTATACCATGCCTCCTTGCTGAAAAACGGCATCTGATGGCCATATGTTATGTCTTAAAGCTCTGAGAATTCTTTCAGAGACTTCTGCTTCCAAAAAAGCTTTTCTACTTCAGCAAAACCAGAGCTAATTGTAGTCCCCTCCCAAGCTGGAGACTGGTCATCCAAAATGGACGGAATTTTTGGATTTCTACCAAACACTAATTGATAAGGACTATAGCCCCCAACCATCTGCAATGAATTCTTTGCATGCACTGCCCATGCTAAAGCTGAATTTAGCCAGCAATTTGGTCAATCTGCCAAAATTTTCCGAAGCACATCATCGATGACAGCATGATTTCTTTCACAGACACCATTACTAAATGGGCTTTCTGCAGCCGTATTCATTACTCTGATATTCATGTTTTCACACATATCCCTAAACTCATCATGAGCAAATTCTCCCCCATTGTCCGTAAGGAATTTTGCCCATTCCTGTTACAAGTGTATCTTCCATATTCTGCCTTATTGCAGGCTGACCTATTTAGGTCATCAGAGCCATCGGAATCGAATGTATTCCCAGAAACTTTTGTAAAGCTTTTGCCATCTGTTCGAATAAGGTATCCTTATCAGTAAACTGAACTCCTGTCAAAACCAGGAGCCTATCCATGTTGCTCACTCTCGCACAGTCAAGGGGCAGGATTCTCCAATATCGGCGCGATGTCCGCCGACCGGCGCCAAAAACGGCGCGAATCAGTCCGGCATCGCCCCGCCCCAAAGGTGCGGAATTCTCCGCACCTTGAGGGGCCGAACCCTCACCTTGAGGGGCTAGGCCCGCGCCGGACTGATTTCCACCCCGCCAGCTGGTGGGAAAGGCCTTTGGTGCCCCACCAGCTGGCGCAAAACTGACTTTGCCGGGCGGCACATGCGCGGGAGCGTCAGCGGCCGCTCACGGCATCCCCGTGCATGCGCAGTGGAGGGGGTCGCTTCCGCCTCCGGCATAGTGGAGACCGTGGCGAAGGCAGAAGGAAAAGAGTGCCCCCACGGCACAGGCCCGCCCGCGGATCGGTGGGCCCCGATCACAGGCCAGGCCACCGTGGGGGCACCCCCCGGGGCCAGATCGCCCCGCCGGTGGGCCCGAGGACCCCGGAGCCCGCCCGCACCGCCTTGTCCCGCCGTCCCAAAGGTGGTTCAATCCACGCCGGCTGGCGTGGGTTTACAGCGGCGGGACTTCGGCCCATCGCGGGCCGGAGAATCGCAGGGGGGGGGGGGTGCGCCAACCGGCGCGGCGCGATTCCCGCCCCCATCGAATATCTGGTGCCGAAGAATTCGGCAACTGGCGGGGGCGGGATTCACACCAGCTCCCGGCGATTCTCTGACCTGGCGGGGGGTCGGAGAATCCCGCCCAAGTAATTTAAAGGCCAACACAGACTGTGGAAATTCCAGGTTGTGTTTCTGCAGCCTTTTATATAGTCTGCCGATTTCCATTATATAGTCTTCCATGGAGATAGCCTCCATTTTCCGGAACTTATCAAAATCCGACCATGCTTCATACGCACTTAACAAGTCACCTTACTTATAAATCTTATCCATATATTGTAATAAAGTCTCCAGACCTTCTTCTGAGTCTAACTCTTCCAATTCCAGCTCAGAAAGCACTTTGTTTCGGATTTTACTGCCATATGGTAGAGAAAGAGCCAATGCCATACCTTGTTTTCTCTTTCCCAAAGCAGTTACCTTAGTCCACATAACTACTGCACTTCTCCATTGGTCATACGATTCCCTTTCAAAAAATAAGGGAGGATAGTCATATCCAGCCACCTTTATCCTCGGTTCAGCCATATATCCCTTTTATTTTTATTTTCTCACTCACTCCTTGGTTTGCTCTGGAAAAGTTGTATCTTTCAACCCTTCACATTTACCCAGCAACCATCCTCTGCTACCAATTGTTCGCCGTTTTAGTTGCTGTGATATGAAGGGTCTAAAGTTCTGTTCCTTTTCACCAAACACCGTTTATTTCACTTCCAACAGCCTCTGTACCAAACTCTTAACAACACACCACCTGACAGAGGCCACCTGAAGCCCCTTTACATATCAGTGTCAATTAATGGATACTTAACATAAATGAGACAACTAATTGCAATGCCTCTTAACCCATTACTTAACATCCAATATCCACGTGCAGCGAGTGTAGTCGGAGATTTGGGGAGTCGGTCGCAATGTGAGTTGTGGGTTTTCAGCCGGGTCCCTCATCGCCGCAGTTGCGCCAAAGTTCGGACCGCCACGTTTGTGGCTGACGCTAAAGGAGGGAACGCACCAGAAAGGCGGATGCAGGAATTGCCAGGCATGGCTGGGCAGACTGGCGGCCAACACAGTTTAGTGCCGGGTGAATATCAGCAGCGTAAAGGGAGCGAATGGCGTAGACACCGAGTGAGCATTTGGAGCTTTGCTGGTGGTCAATACATCAGGACAACACAGTGAAGCAGCAGCATTAACAACGGCTCCTTCAGGGCCAGACCACTGCCGGCACTGTCTTCAAACGGTCTTCCAGACCTCCGAAATTCCTGCTTTGCTAAATAACCTCACTCTCATTCCTCTCTTTACCCCTCACGTGCACTCTTCATCCCTCACTCTCTTTATCCCTCATTCTCTCACCCTCTCCCTCTATATCTCTCACTTTCCTTCCTTCCCTCTCTATTCCTCACTCCCTTTCCTCTCTTTGCCCCTCACTCGCACTCTCCATCCACCATTCTTTATCTCATTCTCTCACCCTCTCTCTCTGTATCTCGCACCCTCCCTCCTTCTCCCTCTCTTTATTCCTCACTCCCTTTCCTCTTTGCCCCTCACATGCACTCTCCGTCCCTCATTCTTCATCCCGCATTCTCTCACCCTCTCTTTCTATAACTCTCACTCTCCTTCCTTCCCTCACCTTTATCCCTCACTCTCACTCATTATCGTTATTCACAAACCTTTTCCTCACTCTTCTCTCCTTACTCTCTCTTTCACTCATTCTCTCTTTCTCTTTATCCTTCACACTCACTCACTCTCTCTATCCCAAACTCTCACTCTCCCTCTCTTTCTCACTCTTTCACTTACTTTATCGCTCTCACTTGTTTCAACCCCATCTTCTCCATCTTTATCCCTCTCTCTATCTTCATCTGTCTCTCTTCATCTCTCTCACGCACTCTCTGTCTCTCACAATTTCATTCTCTCTCTTTATCTGTCTTGATCCCTCTTTCTCTCTTTGTCCCTCACTCTCTATTTACCTCTCTCCCTCTTTATTCCTGTCTCTCGTACCCCTCTCTCTCTTCATCCCTCACACTCTCCATCTCTTTACACCTCTCCCTTAATTTCTCTCTCTCGCTCGTTATCTCTCACTCTCTCTCATTATCTCCCCTCCCTCTTTATCCCGTTCTCTCTCTATCTCTTTACCCGCTGACTTATTTTTTCTCTCTCTCTCTGCTTTCCCCCCCCCCCCTCTCTCTTTATCTCTCACTCTCTTTCTCTATCTCTTTACCCCCTCTCTCTCTTGATCCCTCAGACTCTGTTTATCCATTTCCCCCTTTATCCCTCACTCTTTGTCTGCTCTCTGTGGTATCAAAGTTCCAGCTGATCCTGACTGAGGTAAGGTGTGTTGGAAATGTTTTGATGTTTATATTGTTCCATCCAAAGGTTAGATTTTTCCAAGTGGGAAGAGCAGACACGGCCAACATGACACGGTTAACGAACACATCAGAAATGCATGGAGCCGGAGCACATCCCAGACTGCTCCTTCATTCATTCAACATATTTGGAGAGCAATATCGACCAGCAATGCGTACAGACCATGGGGTAAAAGACAGGGCAGGGTCTCCCCATCAGAGACCCCTTTTATAGAGAGTCTCCCTGTCAGAATCATAGAATCATAGAATTTACAGTGCTGAAGGAGGCCATTCGGCCCATCGAGTCTGCAACGGCTCTGACAAAAAGCCCCCTAGGACCCTACTGAAGCCCACTTATCTACCCTATCCCCGTAACCCAGAACCCCCGCTTAACATTTTTTGAGACACTAAGGGCAATTAAGCACGGCCAATCCACCTAACCCGCATATTTTTAGACTGTGGGAGGAAACCGGAGCACCCGGACACGGGGAGAGAGTGCAAACTCCGCACAGTGACCCAACCGGGAATCGAACCTGGGATCCTGGAGCTTTGAAGCAACTGTGCTAACCACTATCTTCAGAGACCCCTTTTAGAGAGTCACCAATCAGAGACCCGTTTTAGAGAGCCTCCCCCATCAGAGACCCCTTTTATAGAGCCTCCCCCATCAGAGACCCCTTTTAGAGAGCCTCTCCCATCAGAGACCCCTTTTATAGAGTCTCCCATCAGAGACCCTTTTAGAGAGCCTCCCCCATCAGAGACCCTTTTATAGAGTCTCCCATTAGGGACCCTTTTAGAGAGTCTCCCCCATCAGAGACCCTTTGAGAGAGCCTCCCCCATCAGAGACCCTTTTATAGAGTCTACCCCATCAGAGACCCTTTTAGAGAGTCTCCCCCATCAGAGACCCCTTTTATAGAGTCTACCCCATCAGAGACCCTTTTCGAGAGTCTCAAATCAGTGACCCCTTTTTATAGAGTCTCCCCCATCAGAGACCTCTTTTATAGAGCCTCCCACATCAGAGACCCTTTTATAGAGCCTTCCATCAGAGACCCCTTTTTATAGAGTCTCCCCCATCAGAGATCCTTTTATAGAGTCTCCCCCATCAGAGATCCATTTATAGAGTCTCCCCCATCAGAGACCCTTTTATAGAGTCTCCCCCATCAGAGACCCCTTTTATAGAGCCTCCCCATCAGAGACCCTTTTAGAGAGTCTCCCATCAGTGACCCCTTTTTATAGAGTCTCCCCCATCAGGGATCCTTTTATAGAGTCTCCCCCATCAGAGACCCTTTTATAGAGTCTCCCCCATCAGAGACCCTTTTATAGAGTCTCCCCCATCAGAGACTCCTTTTATAGAGTCTCCCCCATCAGAGACCCTTTTATAGAGTCTCCCCCATCAGAGACCCTTTTATAGAGTCTCCCCCATCAGAGACTCCTTTTATAGAGTCTCCCCCATCTGGGACCCTTTTATAGAGTCTCCCCATCAGAGAACCCTTTTTATAGAGTCTCCCCATCAGAAAACCCTTTTTATAGAGTCTCCCCCATCAGAGACCCTTTTATAGAGTCTCCCCCATCAGAGACCCTTTTATAGAGTCTCCCCATCAGAAAACCCTTTTTATAGAGTCTCCCCCATCAGAGACCCTTTTATAGAGTCTCCCCCATCAGAGACCCTTTTATAGAGTCTCCCCATCAGAAAACCCTTTTTATAGAGTCTCCCCCATCAGAGACCCTTTTTATAGAGTCTCCCCCATCAGAGACCCTTATATAGAGTCTCCCCATCAGAGACCCTTTTATAGAGTCTCCCATCAGAGACCCTTTTATAGAGTCTCCCCCATCAGAGACCCTTTTATAGAGTCTCCCCCATCAGAGACCCTTTTATAGAGTCTCCCCCATCAGAGACCCTTTTATAGAGTCTCCCCCATCAGAGACCCTTTTATAGAGTCTCCCATCAGAGACCCTTTTATAGAGTCTCCCCCATCAGAGACCCTTTTATAGAGTCTCCCCCATCAGAGACCCTTTTATAGAGTCTCCCATCAGAGACCCTTTTATAGAGTCTCCCCCATCAGAGACCCTTTTATAGAGTCTCCCCCATCAGAGACCCTTTTAGAGAGCCTCCCCCATCAGAGACCCTTTTATAGAGTCTCCCCCATCAGAGACCCTTTTATAGAGTCTCCCCCATCAGAGACCCTTTTATAGAGTCTCCCCCATCAGAGACCCTTTTATAGAGTCTCCCATCAGAGACCCTTTTATAGAGTCTCCCCCATCAGAGACCCTTTTATAGAGTCTCCCCCATCAGAGACCCCTTTTATAGAGCCTCCCCATCAGAGACCCTTTTAGAGAGTCTCCCATCAGTGACCCCTTTTTATAGAGTCTCCCCCATCAGAGACCCTTTTATAGAGTCTCCCCCATCAGAGACCCTTTTATAGAGTCTCCCCCATCAGAGACCTTTTTATAGAGTCTCCCCCATCAGAGACCCTTTTAGAGAGCCTCCCCCATCAGAGACCCTTTTATAGAGTCTCCCCCATCAGAGACCCTTTTATAGAGTCTCCCATCAGAGACCCTTTTATAGTCTCCCCCATCAGAGACCCCTTTTATAGAGTCTCCCCATCAGAGAACCCTTTTTATAGAGTCTCCCCATCAGAGAACCCTTTTTATAGAGTCTCCCCATCAGAGAACCCTTTTTATAGAGTCTCCCCATCAGAGAACCCTTTTTATAGAGTCTCCCCCATCAGAGAACCCTTTTTATAGAGTCTCCCCCATCAGAGACCCTTTTATAGTCTCCCCCATCAGAGACCCTTTTATAGAGTCACCCCCATCAGAGACCCTTTTTTAGAGCCTCCCATCAGAGACCCTTTTATAGAGTCTCCCCCATCAGAGAACCCTTTTGATAGAGTCTCCCCCATCAGAGACCCTTTTATAGAGTCTCCCCCATCAGAGACCCTTTTATAGAGTCTCCCCCATCAGAGACCTTTTTATAGAGTCTCCCCCATCAGAGACCCTTTTAGAGAGCCTCCCCCATCAGAGACCCTTTTATAGAGTCTCCCCCATCAGAGACCCTTTTAGAGAGCCTCCCCCATCAGAGACCCCTTTTATAGAGTCTCCCCCATCAGAGACCCTTTTATAGAGTCTCCCATCAGAGACCCTTTTATAGAGTCTCCCCATCAGAGAACCCTTTTTATAGAGTCTCCCCATCAGAGAACCCTTTTTATAGAGTCTCCCCCATCAGAGAACCCTTTTTATAGAGTCTCCCCCATCAGAGACCCTTTTATAGAGTCTCCCCCATCAGAGACCCTTTTAGAGAGCCTCCCCCATCAGAGACCCCTTTTATAGAGTCTCCCCCATAAGAGACCCTTTTGTAGAGTCTACCCCATCAGAGAACCTTTTATAGAGTCTCCCCCATCAGAGACCCTTTTGTAGAGTCTACCCCATCAGAGAACCTTTTATAGAGTCTCCCCCATCAGAGACCCTTTTATAGAGTCTCCCCCATCAGAGACCCTTTTATAGTGTCTACCCCATCAGAGACCCCTTTTATAGCGTCTACCCCATCAGAGACCCCTTTTATAGCGTCTACCCCATCAGAGACCCCTTTTATCGAGACTCTACCCCATCAGAAACCCCTTTTATAGTGTCTATCCCATCAGAGACCCCTTTTATAGTGTCTACCCCATCAGAGACCACTTTTATAGTGTCTACACCATCAGAGACCCCTTTTATCGAGACTCTACCCCATCAGAAACCCCTTTTATTGTGTCTACCCCATCAGTGACCCTTTAATAGAGTGTCCGTGTCAGAATCATAAAATCATAGAATTTACAGTGCTGAAGGAGGCCATTCGGCCCATCGAGTCTGCACCGGCTCTGACAAAAAGACCCCTAGGAATTGACTGAAGCTCACTTATCTACCCTATCCCCGTAACCCAGAACCCCCGCTTAGCATTTTTTTGGGACACTAAGGGCAATTAAGCACGGCCAATCCACCTAACCCGCACATTTTTAGACTGTGGGAGGAAACCGGAGTACCCGGACACGGGGAGAGAGTGCAAACTCCGCACAGTGACCCAACCGGGAATCGAACCTGGGATCCTGGAGCTTTGAAGCAACTGTGCTAACCACTATCCTCAGAGACTCCTTTTAGAGAGTCTCCCATCAGAGACCCGTTTTAGAGAGCCTCCCCCATCAGAGACCCCTTTTATAGAGCCTCCCCATCAGAGACCCGTTTTAGAGAGCCTCCCCCATCAGAGACCCCTTTTATAGAGTCTCCCCCATCAGAGACCCCTTTTATAGAGCCTCCCCATCAGAGACCCCTTTTAGAGAGCCTCCCCCATCAGAGACCCTTTTATAGAGTCTCCCCCATCAGAGACCCTTTTAGAGAGTCTCCCCCATCAGAGACCCTTTTATCGAGTCTCCCCATCAGAGACCCCTTTTAGAGAGCCTCCCATCAGTGACCCTTTTATAGAGTCTCCCCCATCAGAGACCCTTTTATAGAGTCTCCCCCATCAGAGACCCTTTTATAGAGTCTCCCCCATCAGAGACCCCTTTTATAGAGCCTCCCCCATCAGAGACCCTTTTATAGAGTCTCCCCCATCAGAGACCCTTTTAGAGAGTCTCCCATCAGTGACCCCTTTTAGAGAGCCTCCCCCATCAGAGACCCCTTTTAGAGAGTCTCCCATCAGTGACCCCTTTTAGAGAGCCTCCCCCATCAGAGACCCCTTTTAGAGAGTCTCCCATCAGTGACCCCTTTTAGAGAACCTCCCCTATCAGTGACCCCTTTTATAGAGCCTCCCCATCAGAGACCCCTTTTATAGAGCCTCCCCATCAGAGACCCCTTTTATAGAGCCTCCCCATCAGAGACCCTTTTATAGAGTCTCCCCCATCAGAGACCCCTTTTAGAGAGTCTCCCATCAGTGACCCCTTTTAGAGAACCTCCCCTATCAGTGACCCCTTTTATAGAGCCTCCCCATCAGAGACCCCTTTTATAGAGCCTCCCCATCAGAGACCCTTTTATAGAGTCTCCCCCATCAGAGACCCCTTTTAGAGAGTCTCCCATCAGTGACCCCTTTTAGAGAACCTCCCCTATCAGTGACCCCTTTTATAGAGCCTCCCCATCAGAGACCCCTTTTATAGAGTCTACCCCATCAGTGACCCCTTTTAGAGAGCCTCCCCATCAGAGACCCTTTTATACTGTCTCCCCCATCAGAGACCCCTTTTAGAGAGTCTACCCCATCAGTGACCCCTTTTATAGAGCGTTCTTCCTAGTTCACAGGGCAAAGGCCGCTCGTCTACTCAAGCTCCCTGAAGCCCCTGACAGGCCTCCCTGAGATTTTAATTGATCACTTGCATGGTGTTTGAGAAGGCTGATCACCACCCTCTTCTCGAGGGGCTTCCTTGAGTGGGTCCGTCCCACCCCCTCCACACCCCCACATGCTGAATGCGCAGTATACGAAAACCCGGTGATATTCGCCTATTTTGTTTATTTAATTTTATTTAATCCCAACAGCTATTTAACTTTAGGTCTGTTTTACTCCGGACTAATTTACACCTCATAGCATATCAGCTCATGGCCGTTACAATCTATCGCTTCCACCCAGCCCCAGCGGAATCCTCTGGGGCAGTATGATTTATTGGCGGCAAGGCTGACCTTACTCCGAGCGAGGAGTCAGCAGGCCTCAATCCCTGGGCCTGGGCCTTACTCGGTTTGGCACTCGGCTGAAGTGGGTTGCCAGGGCAACAGGCCAAATGCAGCTTCTGATGTCAGCCTCTTATCACACCCCAGCTTTCAATCATTTCCTACCAAGTCCCTGGAGAGATTAATCAACAATTTTACGTATATATATTTATATCTACGCACATTTTATTTAAAGAAAATCAGGGCCAGCCTTTAATCGGGGGAAATGGGGTCTTTTGTCAAAACAGGCACTGAATTGGACCACACCCAGCCCGGAAAATGATCTTTTCTTTATTGCTTCCACAACAGAGTTTGGCTAATCGCTTCGATGTCACAATATTTTGTCTTGTAGCTCGTTGACGCTCTTGGGTTGACCTCTGACCTGTTGCCAATAGGGCACATGTGTAACTGGGTCAGCAAGGAGGTTTTGGTGCCTTCTTTTGGCCATGTCAGCGAGGCGTGCCGAGCTCCAGATGGGCCAGGAGGGATGTGTCCCCGCACCGCGATAATGCTATTCGAGACGGAGGGTTTGAATTCTGCTCGACCGTTTACGATGTGGAATCACGCTCGGAAATGAATGAGGGATTTGAATTTTACATCTGGTCAAAGTGATTATTGATTCTGTTTGAGAGTGTCAAAGCTCCAATGGAGGGAGCGACTGTAGGCCTTAGGCAAGGAAATCCCTTGGAGGGTCTGCACTGATGGAGCAGTGCACTGTCAGAGGTTCAATGCTGAGGGAGCGCTGTGCAGTCAGAGGGTCCTCTCTGAAGGAGTGCTGTATTGCCTGAGGGTCCGCACGGAGGCATCACTGGACTGTCGGAGGGCCAGTGCTGACACAAAGCTGTTGGAGTGTCTGTACTTCTGAAGTGCCGCACTGTCAGAGGGTCAGTGCTGAGGGCTGTTTTTAAAGTAACTTTCATGTCATAAAGAAAATAGCTTATTATACATGAAACAATGCTTAACAATAACATGAAACATTAACTCTTAACTGTGATCTTTTATCTCCACTCAAGCAAAACCCATCTCAGGTCAAAAAACACTTTTAAATACAGTTGGAAAACACAGGGAATCAGGAGATGTCTTGGATAAACTGCTGAGAGAGAGAGATCCTTCAGCACCCAGCTTGCAGAACCTTGCCTGATTTCCAGCCTGAGAAATTACTCTTTCCTGTCCCCAGCTGTCATCCGCACCCTACACCAGAGCAGATACACATACCTCAGTGGGAGAGGTTAGTGGTCAAGCTCCCAAGGCACAATCTGGTGAGCACCACACAGCTGCTGATGTGCATCAGGTAGAGGCAGGAGCCCCCAGACGAGACGGAGGGCTGCTCGATCCCAGGATCCAGCTGGGTCCCAGCCTGATGCTGAGCCTCTGGAACAGGTTACCCGGAGATGATGGAGAGGTTAGGGAGCGGCCGGAACGTTCAGAGGGAGATGTCAGCGTCACTCCAGCAGGATGGTGACCGCAGTGGGGAGCCTGGTGCACGACGTCGGCCGCATGCGTGAAGGTGCCCAAGGCATGGTGCAGTCGGGGATGGCCATGGGGAGGTGCTGCAGAGCATGGCCTAATCACTGAGGTGCATTAGTGCTGCAGACCATAGGTAACCGCCAGGATGGTAGAGCCAGACTATGCATGGGCAGCCGGGGCTCGAACCAGCTTCCCCTACGTACCAAGGTGAACCCCAGGGCCCTATGGGCACCGACCGGGAGGAGGGGGCGCTGGGTGCCAACCTGGGTCGTCCCATGGGGCGGCGACGGTGGCCACCAGCTCTCCCGAGTTCCACCCCTCTGATGAGGCTTTGTCTCGGGGTCAGCACACGGGACAGGGTGGCACGTCTGTGCATGTGCCGCCGCCAAGTGAGCCGGGGCCCTCCGGCCCCAGAGCCCCCAGAGGACGCCCGCCAGGGGCATCGAAGGCCATGGGTGAGGAAGACAGCTGGCAGCCTCCACCTCAGATGTGCATCCTGGGGAAACACCGAGACGCAGTGGTAGCGCAAAGCACGTTGAGGATCACTGAGGGCAGCGGGGGAGAGAGGGCGAGTTAGGTAGGGAGTGGCTGGAGGGGGGGGGTTGGGGGAGGATGGCACCATCAGGAGAGTGGGACCTGTATTGAACAATAAACACCCTTGTGCACAACCATTATGATGCCTCTGTCACTTTCTTTGCAATGCATCACCGTGTGCAGGTGATGGGTGTGAGCGAGCCCCCAGCAGACAGGCAGGGGTCAGACTATGGCATAGAGTGAGGAGCACCAACGCCCAGCTCTCTGCGGGTTATCACCCCCCCCGCCTCGACAGTGACCCGCTGACAGAGCCGGGGGCGGGTGTCCTCCTCCTCCACCTGGTTGCAGGTCCGCGAGGGCGTTGCACAGGAGTTGCACCGTCTCCTTGTTCATGCGGCACGCGCTGTCCGTCAATTGTTCAAATGACCAGCAGCACCTGTACACCCTGGGCCATAGCGGGACTCTCCCTCTGGGTCCCTCCCTGGCCTGACGGGCGGCCGTGTCCTCAGGGTGTGGGACAGGATCTGCCACATGGGCCGCTGCCTCGAGCATCTGCAGACGCTGCTTCAGCCGCCTTCTCCGGCGTCTGGCTGCATCGCGTAGCATCCGCACCAATTGGGCAGCTTCTGCATCCGACATCCCTGCCACACCGTTCAATATCTGTGAGGAAGTGGGAGTGGGTGTTAGACTGACAAACAGCGGGGGCTCCCACCCCGGGACCCTCCATTCCCCTCCCACCACCCTCCAGGAACACCCTCCCCATGTACCCCAGCCCATGGCGGGCCCCCCCCTCACTGGGCCCCAGACCCTGTACCCTGGTCACCCGCTCACAATATCACCCAACCGGGCGCTTGCCCCCTCCCCGCGGCACTCACCCACCCTCCGGCCGTGGACATATTGCTGGATCTGCGTCCCACCCCCTGGGTGTTCGGGTGTTGGCTGCTGCGTGTGTGGTCTTGCCTCCCGCAGTGTTCAGCTACACTGCCCAGGCATCACGGTCTGTTGGGATGCCAGGCCACATACCCGCATGCTACATGGCCCACCCATGGGAATACACTTGGCATGGGAGAAGTGCTCACCTAACCACGATTGCCAATTCCCTGTTAGCAATGTCCTTCAGCCGCACGGCCAGAGGCCTCGGCAGCCGGTGGGGGTTATGGGTGGTCCGGGATTAGACAGGCAGGGACAGGGTTGCCCCCGGAATGGGCAGCGAGCGGTTGCCCCCCCCCCCCCAGCACCCTCCCACCCTCCTAAGGCGTCCACCCCCAGCCGAGGGCCCCCCGTTCTCCGCCCTGCACAGGAGCAGGAGACCCAGCACCCCCCCCCCCCCGGTCTCTTTGCCTGTGAGCAACGATGGCTGCTCCCCTCCTCGGCTCCCCACAGAAGCCCTTCCGCCAGGCCCACGATTTTCAAAAGGAGCACTAATCGGCGCAGCGGGACCACCTGCTGGGGAGGCCGCTGAATGACGGGAGGCCATTGGATGAGGGATTGCTCCAGTTAATGGTATGTAAATGGGGCTTGAGGGTGATAATTGGTTTCTCATCACGTTGCGGCAAGGTCCTGATTTTGCCGACGGGGGTTGCATCGCAAACGTTTGGCGCCCAACGCAATTTCTGTTTCTGGCCTCCCCCGTTTTCACCGGCCTTGCTCCGCTTGAGCGCGAGTGTAACAAGGCCAGAAGATGGCGCTCTAAGCGTTCCCGCCAGGACTGAATAGCGTGCAATTCGCATTTCCAATGGGGGCGCTATTCGACAAGTGCCCCCACGGAACAAGCCATCCACAGGTCGGTGGGCCCCGACCGACGGACAGCCCACTGTGGGGCCCCCCCCCCCCCCCGGGGTCGGTCCGCTCCCCCCCATGAGGACCGCCCCCGCATGCTCACCTGCCAGGTCCGGCCGTGCGTCAGGTGAGTAATTCACGCCGGCGGGACCTGGCCAGAACTGGGCCCTGAGAATCGCCGTGGGGGGCCGACCGGCGGGGCGGGAAAGGGCGGGAAAGGGCGGGAATCCCACCACCGCACGAAAAACGGTGCCGGTGCATACGGCAGCCGGCGGCTGGGCGGCAGGGGCAGCATTCAAGCCTCCCCCCGGGGATTCCCCCACCCACCGCAGGGTCGGAGAATCCCAGCCCGGATCCACCATCCTCGGGAAAGGGTGTACACTTGGTTCCACCTCTTCCGCTGGAACCATGTTCATTTTGCCACTTTAATAAACCCCACTGACTTATCCACAAGTGCTGAGGGAGTGCCGCACTGTCGGAGGGTCAGTGCTGAGGGAGCGCCGCACTGTCGGAGGGTCAGTGCCGAGGGAGCGCCGCACTGTCGGAGGGTCAGTGCTGAGGGAGCGCCGCACTGTCGGAGGGTCAGTGCCGAGGGAGTGCCGCACTGTCGGAGGGTCAGTGCTGAGGGAGCGCCGCACTGTCGGAGGGTCAGTGCTGAGGGAGTGCCGCACTGTCGGAGGGTCAGTGCTGAGGGAGCGCCGCACTGTCGGAGGGTCAGTGCTGAGGGAGTGCCGCACTGTCGGAGGGTCAGTGCCGAGGGAGTGCCGCACTGTCGGAGGGTCAGTGCTGAGGGAGCGCCGCACTGTCGGAGGGTCAGTGCTGAGGGAGTGCCGCACTGTCGGAGGGTCAGTGCTGAGGGAGCGCCGCACTGTCGGAGGGTCAGTGCCGAGGGAGCGCCGCACTGTCGGAGGGTCAGTGCTGAGGGAGTGCCGCACTGTCGGACGGTCAGTGCTGAGGGAGCACCGCACTGTTGGAGGGTCAGTGCTGAGGGAGCGCCGCACTGTCGGAGGGTCAGTGCTGAGGGAGCACCGCACTGTTGGGGGGTCAGTGCTGACGGAGTGCCGCACTGTCGGAGGGTCAGTGCTGAGGGAGCGCCGCACTGTCGGAGGGTCAGTGCTGAGGGAGCGCCGCACTGTCAGAGGGTCAGTGCTGAGGGAGTGCCGCACTGTCGGAGGGTCAGTGCTGAGGGAGTGCCGCACTGTCGGAGGTCAGTGCTGAGGGAGCACCGCACTGTCGGAGGGTCAGTGCTGAGGGAGTGCCGCACTGTCGGAGGGTCAGTGCTGAGGGAGCGCCGCACTGTCGGAGGGTCAGTGCCGAGGGAACGCCGCACTGTCGGAGGGTCAGTGCTGAGGGAGCGCCGCACTGTCGGAGGGTCAGTGCTGAGGGAACGCCGCACTGTTGGAGGGTCAGTACTGAGGGAGCGCCGCACTGTCGGAGGGTCAGTGCTGAGGGAGTGCCGCACTGTTGGAGGGTCAGTGCTGAGGGAGTGCCGCACTGTGGGAGGGTCAGTGCTGAGGGAGCGCCGCACTGTCAGAGGGTCAGTGCTGAGGGAGCGGCGCACTGTCGGAGGGTCAGTGCTGAGGGAGTGCCGCACTGTCGGAGGTTCTTGTTGTCCTTCTGCAGTACCTGTAAGATATCTCAATGAGGTCAATATTTGTCCCCCAACTAGTGTCTATAAATAAATTAATAAAAAGAGCCTGTGGTTGTGGGATCTTACTCTGTACTCTCAGCCTGGCTGATTTCTGGAGTGGATACATTCCAGTCTATAATTCCTCCACCGGCTGTGGGTGGCTTTGGGACATCCTCTGCGGGTGAAAGGTGCTGGCGGAATGCCAATCCTGTTCCGTGCTGAAGGCCTCTCAATCTCGAGGGGGGTGTTGAAAGATTCCGACGAATCTGTGTGGTGTTGACAGAGGGTGACCTGTTCTCGGAGAGAGTTCCGTGTTGTGCTCCAGCAGTGTTATCCCGGGGCAGGGACCACCAGATGAAAGGCTGCCGTTAGCTGGTTTATTTGTGGCCCTCTCCTACGTCAGTTCACAGGGCTGACTTCGGGCCTATGCAAACAAAGCTGTGAGGGAAGATAGTTCTCCATTGGGACCTGCAATCAGCAACTCACTAAGTACAAACAGGCAGGGACGGACCAATTCAGTCGGGCGCAGCTCGTAAATCCATCCCTGCGGCTGTGACACTGCCTGCTCACGAGGCAACAGAGCCTCGTGTGGCACTGAGGCACCAAGCAATGCAACCTTCGTGAGGGTCGGGAAAGGGATCAGTTTACCAAATTGTTTTGCCCCTGATCCTTGGTCAACCGCAGGAGAGCCAATCCCTCTACACTGTCCTTGTCAAACACTCCCAGGACAGGTACAGCACGGGGTTAGATACAGAGTAAAGCTCTCTCTATACTGTCCCCATCAAACACTCCCAGGACAGGTACAGCACGGGGTTAGACACAGAGTAAAGCTCCCTCTACACTGTCCCCATCAAACACTCCCAGGACAGGTACAGCACGGGGTTAGATACAGAGTAAAGCTCTCTCTATACTGTCCCCATCAAACACTCCCAGGACAGGGACAGCACGGGGTTAGATACAGAGTAAAGCTCCCTCTACACTGTCCCCATCAAACACTCCCAGGACAGGTACAGCACGGGGTTAGATACAGAGTAAAGCTCCCACTATACTGTCCCCATCAAACACTCCCAGGACAGGTACAGCACGGGGTTAGATACAGAGTAAAGCTCTCTCTACACTGTCCCCATCAAACACTCCGAGGGCAGGTACAGCACGGAGTTAGATACAGAGTAAATCTCCCTCTACACTGCCCCCATCAAACACTCCCAGGACAGGTACAGCACGGGGTTAGATACAGAGTAAACTTCCCTCTACACTGTCCCCATCAAACACTCCCAGGACAGGTACAGCACGGGGTTAGATACAGAGTAAAGCTCCCTCTACACTGTCCCCATCAAACACTCCCAGGACAGTTACAGCACGGGGTTAGATACAGAGTAAAGCTCTCTCTACACTGTCCCCATCAAACACTCCGAGGGCAGGTACAGCACGGAGTTAGATACAGAGTAAATCTCCCTCTACACTGTCCCCCATCAAACACTCCCAGGACAGGTACAGCACGGGGTTAGATACAGAGTAAAGCTCCCTCCACACTATCCCCATCAAACACTCCCAGGACAGGAACAGCACGGGGCTAGAAACAGAGTGAAGCTCCCTCTGCACTGCCCCATCAAACACTCCCAGGACAGGTACAGCACGGGGTGAGATACAGAGTAAAGCTCCCTCTACACTGTCCCCATCAAACACTCCCAGGACAGGTACAGCACGGGGTTAGATACAGAGTAAAGCTCCCTGTACACTGTCCGCATCAAACACTCCCAGGACAGGTACAGCACGGGGTTAGACACAGAGTAAAGCTCCCTCTACACTGTCCCCATCAAACACTCTCAGGACAGGTACAGCACGGGGTTAGATACAGAGTAAAGCTCTCTCTATACTGTCCCCATCAAACACTCCCAGGACAGGGACAGCACGGGGTTAGATACAGAGTAAAGCTCCCTCTACACTGTCCCCATCAAACACTCCCAGGACAGGTACAGCACGGGGTTAGATACAGAGTAAAGCTCCCACTATACTGTCCCCATCAAACACTCCCAGGACAGGTACAGCACGGGGTTAGATACAGAGTAAAGCTCTCTCTACACTGTCCCCAACAAACACTCCGAGGTCAGGTACAGCACGGAGTTAGATACAGAGTAAATATCCCTCTACACTGTCCCCATCAAACACTCCCAGGACAGGTACAGCACGGGGTTAGATACAGAGTAAACTTCCCTCTACACTGTCCCCATCAAACACTCCCAGGACAGGTACAGCACGGGGTTAGATACAGAGTAAAGCTCCCTCTACACTGTCCCCATCAAACACTCCCAGGACAGGTACAGCACGGGGTTAGATACAGAGTAAAGCTCTCTCTACACTGTCCCCATCAAACACTCCGAGGGCAGGTACAGCACGGAGTTAGATACAGAGTAAATCTCCCTCTACACTGTCCCCCATCAAACACTCCCAGGACAGGTACAGCACGGGGTTAGATACAGAGTAAAGCTCCCTCCACACCATCCCCATCAAACACTCCCAGGACAGGTACAGCACGGGGCTAGAAACAGAGTGAAGCTCCCTCTGCACTGCCCCATCAAACACTCCCAGGACAGGTACAGCACGGGGTGAGATACAGAGTAAAGCTCCCTCTACACTGTCCCCATCAAACACTCCCAGGACAGGTACAGCACGGGGTTAGATACAGAGTAAAGCTCCCTGTACACTGTCCGCATCAAACACTCCCAGGACAGGTACAGCACGGGGTTAGATACAGAGTAAAGCACCCTCTACACTGTCCCCATCAAACACTCCCAGGACAGGGACAGTACGGTGTTAGATATACAGTAAAGCTCCCTCTACACAGTCCCCACCAAACACCCCCAGGACAGGTACAGCACGGGGTTAGATACAGAGTAAAGCTCCCTCTACACTGTCCCCATCAAACACTCCCAGGACAGGTACAGCACGGGGTTAGATACAGAGTAAAGCTCTCTCTACACTGTCCCCATCAAACACTCCGAGGGCAGGTACAGCACGGAGTTAGATACAGAGTAAATCTCCCTCTACACTGTCCCCATCAAACACTCCCAGGACAGGTACAGCACGGGGTTAGATACAGAGTAAAGCTCCCTCCACACTATCCCCATCAAACACTCCCAGGACAGGTACAGCACGGGGCTAGAAACAGAGTGAAGCTCCCTCTGCACTGCCCCATCAAACACTCCCAGGACAGGTACAGCACGGGGTGAGATACAGAGTAAAGCTCCCTCTACACTGTGCCCATCAAACACTCCCAGGGCAGGTACAGCACAGGGATACATAGAGAGTAAAGCTCCCTCTACACTGTACCCATCAAACACTCCCAGGACAGGTACAGCACGGGCTAGATACAGAGTAAAGCTCCCTCTACACTGTCCCCAACAAACACTCCCAGGACAGGTACAGCACGGGGTTAGATACAGAGTAAAGCTCCCTCTACACTGTCCCCATCAGACACTCCCAGGACAGGTACAGCACGGGGTTAGATACAGAGTAAAGCTCCCTCTACACCGTCCCCATCGAACACTCCCAGGACAGGTACAGCACGGGGTTAGATACAGAGTAAAGCTCCCTCTACACTGTCCCCATCAAACACTCCCAGGACAGGATGTTGTGTCAGTAACCTCCAGTAATTTGACTCGGCGCTAATTCCAAAATCCTCAAAGTGTGAATAATGCTGGTATCGTTGTGGTAGTATGTATTGGGGGTCATGTGGAACTGGAAGCCCTAATGTCATTGGCTGACAGATCCCGGGACCTGGTTAGCCGTTGACCTCAAGCTCCGCCCTGAAGGCGGAGTATAAGAAGCCGGAGTCTTCCCCCGCAGGCCAGTTTACTATCGAGCTGCGGGAGAACAGACACGCTTAATAAAGCCTCATCGACTTCACTCTATTCGTCTCAGGGAGTCTTTGTGCGCTACAATTTATTAAGCGTGCCTAAAAAGGACTATGGAGCTCAGGATCATTCCGGAATGCCTGAGGATCAGCCCCCACGCAGCGAACGCGGCAGCAGCCTTCAAACACTGGCAGACTTGCTTCGAGGCCTACCTCAGAACGACCACCGGCCGAGTCTCAGAAGACCAAAAACTGCAGGTCCTGCACTCAAGGGTGAGCACGGTGATTTTCTCCCTCATCGAAGACTCGGACTATTTCCAGACGGCGTTCACAGCACTGAGAAGTCTCTACGTTCGCCCAGTGAACCAAATCAACGCTCGCTACCAGCTCGCGACAAGCTCCCGGAGAATCGATGGACGAGTTCTACGCCGCGCTGCTGATTTTGGGACGAGCCTGCAGCTGCCCGTCGGTGAACGCAAACGAACACACGGACATGTTAATGCGCGACGCTTTTGTGGCTGGTATGCAATCCTCCCAAATCCGCCAAAGACTTCTAGAAAAAGAGTCGCTAGGACTCTCAGAGGCACGGGCCCTAGCAGCCTCCCTAGACGTGGCCGCGCGTAATACCCGCGCCTACGGCCCCGACCGCGCGGCAACCCATTGGGCCCGTACGTACCCGTCGCGGCAAACCCCCTACCCCCCCCCCCAGACACCTCACAGGCTTGCGGGGTCCAAACGCCAAGTCGCACCGGGGGCACCCGCTGTTATTTCTGCGGCCAGGCGAAACACCCCCGACAGCGCTGCCCGGCCCGCGCAGCTATCTGCAAAAGCTGCGGGAAAAAGGGCCATTCTGCGGTTGTGTGCCGGTCCCGCGAGGTCGCCGCTGTCCCGGGAGAACAGGGAGCCCTACAGTCAGTCTATGCGCCCCAACCCCCCAGCACGCCATGTACGACCCGCAGGCGCAGCCGCTCTGGGTCCCGACCACCGCGGTCCCGGGAGGACTGGGAACCCTGCACGCCGCCTACGCTCCCCAACCCCCCTCCCCGTAGCCCATGTATGACCCGCCGCCGGCGCTACCGCTTTGGGTCCCGGCCAACACTCTCCACAGCGAGGAGGGAGTTTTCCGCGTCCCTAACGCCACCCTAACCCCCACCCCGCGCCCCACGCCTGACCCGCCGGCGCCACCTACTTGGGCCCCGACCACCGCTGTCCCCAGCGAGGGAGCTCCGCACGGTCCCAGCGCTCGCGGCCCCACGCCTGACCCGCCGGCGCCACCGACTTGGGCCCCGACCACCGCTGTCCCCGGGAGGGAGCTCCGGGCGGTCCTAGCGCTCGCGGTCCTAGCGCTCGCGGTGAGGGAGATCCGCGCGGTCCTAGCACTCGCGGTCCTAGCGCTCCCCAGCCTCCCCAGCACACCATGTGCGACCCGCAGACGCCGCCATTTTGGGTCCCGACCACCACGCGGGGAGGAGGGGCGCCGATGTGCGACCCGCAGACGCCGCCATTTTGGGTCCCGGCCACCACGAGGGGAGGAGGGGCGCCGCCATCTTCGACCGCCCCAGACCTGTACGACGCATGGGGGCGGCCATTTTGTCCACCCCCGCCGCCATCTTGTGACCCCCCAGCCACGTGCGATGTATGGGGGCAGCCACTTTGTTCATCCCCGCCGCCATCTTGGACGGCAACAATGGACCCCACTCCACTACTACAACCATGGCTCGCTTCGATTACGCTCGATCAAGCTCGGCCCCGGACACTCCAGATGACGACAACAACGGTACTAATAAACGGCCACGAGACGCCATGCCTAGTCGACTCCGGGAGCACGGAAAGCTTTATACACCCCGACACGGTAAGACGCTGTTCCTTGACCACCTATCCCAGCGCACAAAAGATTTGCCTAGCTGCAGGATCCCACTCCGTTCAGATCCGGGGATTCTGCATAGTTACCCTAACGGTGCAGGGGAGGGAGTTCAAAAACTACAAACTAAACGTCCTTCCCCAACTCTGTGCCCCCACCTTGCTGGGATTAGATTTCCAATGCAATCTACAGAGCCTTACGTTCAAATTCGGCGGCCCCATACCCCCACTCACTATCTGCGGCCTCGCAACCCTCAAGGTGCAACCCCCGTCCTTGTTTGCGAACCTCACCCCGGATTGCAAACCCGTCGCCACTAGGAGCAGACGGTACAGCGCCCAGGACCGGATCTTCGTTCGGTCCGAAGTCCAGCGGCTACTAAAGGAGGGCATAATCCAGGCCAGTAATAGTCCCTGGAGAGCGCAGGTGGTAGTAGTGAAGACAGGGGAGAAACAAAGGATGGTCATTGACTATAGCCAGACCATCAACAGGTACACACAACTAGACGCGTACCCTCTCCCCCGCATATCCGACATGGTTAATCGGATTGCCCAATATAAAGTCTTCTTCTCCGTGGACCTCAAGTCCGCCTACCATCTGCTCCCCATCCGCCCAAGTGACCGCAAGTACACAGCCTTCGAGGCAGACGGGCGATTATACCATTTCCTACGGGTCCCATTTGGTGTCACAAACGGGGTCTCGGTCTTCCAACGGGAGATGGACCGAATGGTTGATCAACATGGGTTGCGGGCCACGTTCCCGTATCTCGACAATGTAACCATCTGCGGCCACGATCAGCAGGACCACGACGCCAACCTCCAAAAATTCCTCCAGACCGCCAAAGCCTTGAACCTCACGTACAACGAGGACAAGTGCGTTTTTAGCACCGACCGGCTAGCCATTCTGGGCTACGTAGTGCGCAATGGGATAATAGGCCCCGACCCCGAATGTATGCGCGCACTCATGGAATTTCCCCTCCCGCACTGCCCAAAAGCCCTGAAACGCTGCTTGGGCTTCTTTTCGTACTACGCCCAGTGGATCCCCCAGTACGCAGACAAGGCCCGCCCCCTAATACAGACCACGACCTTCCCTCTGTCGACAGAGGCTTGCCAGGCCTTCAGCCACATCAAAGCGGATATCGCAAAGGCCACGATGTGCGCCATCGACGAGTCCCTCCCCTTCCAGGTCGAGAGCGACGCCTCCGACGTAGCTCTAGCGGCCACCCTTAACCAAGCGGGCAGACCCGTGGCCTTTTTCTCCCGGACCCTCCACGCCTCAGAAATCCGCCACTCTTCAGTAGAACAGGAAGCCCAAGCCATAGTGGAAGCTGTGCGACATTGGAGGCATTACCTGGCCGGCAGGAGATTCACTCTCCTCACGGACCAACGGTCGGTAGCCTTCATGTTCGATAATGCACAGCGGGGCAAAATCAAAAACGACAAGATCTTAAGGTGGAGGATCGAGCTCTCCACCTTCAACTATGAGATTTTGTATCGTCCCGGAAAGCTGAACGAGCCGTCCGAGCCCTATCCCGCGGCACATGTGCCAACGCACAAATTAACCGCCTCCAAACCCTCCACGAGGACCTTTGCCACCCGGGGGTCACTCGGTTTTACCACTTCATCAAGTCCCGCAATCTCCCATACTCTTTAGAGGAGGTCCGTACAGTCACAAGGGACTGCCACATCTGCGCGGAATGCAAGCCGCATTTTTTCAGGCCAGATGGAGCGCACCTGATTAAGGCTTCCCGCCCCTTTGAACGCCTCAGTCTCGATTTCGAAGGGCCCCTCCCCTCCACCGACCGCAACGCATATTTTCTTAATGTCGTGGACGAATACTCCCGCTTCCCTTTTGCCATTCCCTGCTCTGACATGACCGCGGCCACAGTCATTAAAGCCGTGAACAGCATCTTCACACTGTTCGGTTACCCCGCATACGTCCACAGCGACAGGGGGTCCTCTTTCATGAGTGACGAGCTGCGCCAGTTCCTGCTCAGCAAGGGCATAGCCTCAAGCAGGACGACCAGCTACAACTCCCGGGGGAACGGGCAAGTAGAAAGGGAGAACGGCACGGTCTGGAAGGCCGTCCTACTGGCCCTACGGTCCAGGGATCTCCCAGTTTCAAGGTGGCAGGAGGTCCTCCCGGACGCTCTCCATTCCATCCGGTCGTTATTATGTACGAGCACTAATCAAACGCCTCATGAGCGTCTCCTTGTCTTCCCCAGGAGGTCCTCCTCTGGAACGTCGCTGCCGACCTGGCTGGCGGCCCCAGGACCCATCCTTCTCCGAAAGCACGTGCGGGCACATAAGGCGGACCCGTTGGTCGAAAGGGTTCACCTCCTCCACGCGAACCCGCAGTACGCTTACGTGGAGTACCCCAACGGCCGACAGGACACGGTCTCCCTGCGGGATCTGGCGCCCGCCGGCAACACGCACACCCCCCCCCGACACCATCAACCCAACCGCCCCCCTTCCTGCCACCGCCGCACCCCGCGACCGCCCCCTTCCCAGGAGGATCGGTTCCCCTCCCCTCAGCACCGACCAAGAATCAAGCCCGAGCTGAAACCGTACGGCTCCTGGAGGCGACAACACCGGTACAAGCACCACCACCACCGCCGGGGCCGAGGCGATCAACACGGACGACCAGACCGCCCGACCGACTCGTGGCGTCGATGTAAAACAAATATGGACTGTTCACAAGAACATTTTGCTTTTCTTCCTATACCCTCTGTAAATAGTTGCAACAGGACGAAATTGTCCAATACTGTATTGCCATGTGAATGTTTTGTCCTCCCAGGACCAGCCCTGTAAACCCTTACCACCATACGAAGCATCACCCCGCCGGGTTCATTTTTGACAAGGGGTGAATGTGGTAGTATGTATTGGGGGTCATGTGGGACTGGAAGCCCTAATGTCATTGGCTGACAGATCCCGGGTCCTGGTTGGCCGTTGACCTCAAGCTCCGCCCTGAAGGCGGAGTATAAGAAGCCGGAGTCTTCCCCCGCAGGCCAGTTTACTATCGAGCTGCGGGGGAACAGACACGCTTAATAAAGCCTCATCGACTTCACTCTATTCGTCTCAGGGAGTCTTTGTGCGCTACAATCAGTAACACAGGGTGCTGGGGGGAGAGGGGTAACTGAGTGACAGTGTGAGGGAGCTGGATTAACATCAGTACAGATACAGTCAGTAACACAGGGTGCTGGGGGAGAGGGGTTACTGAGTGACAGTGTGAGGGAGCTGGATTAACATCAGTACAGATACAGTCAGTAACACAGGGTGCTGGGGGAGAGGGGTTACTGAGTGACAGTGTGAGGGAGCTGGATTAACATCAGTAGAGATACAGTCAGTAACACAGGGTGCTGGGGGGAGAGGGGTTACTGAGTGACAGTGTGAGGGAGCTGGATTAACATCAGTACAGATACAGTCAGTAACACAGGGTGCTGGGGGAGAGGGGTTACTGTGTGACAGTGTGAGGGAGCTGGATTAACATCAGTACAGATACAGTCAGTAACACAGGGTGCTGGGGGAGAGGGGTTACTGAGTGACAGTGTGGGGAAGCTGGATTAACATCAGTAGCGATACAGACAGTAACACAGGGTGCTGGGGGAGAGGGGTTACTGAGTGACAGTGTGAGGGAGCTTGATTAACATCAGTAGAGATACAGTCAGTAACACAGGGTGCTGGGGGAGAGGGGTTACTTTGTGACAGTGTGAGGGAGCTGGATTAACATCAGTACAGATACAGTCAGTAACACAGGGTGCTGGGGGAGAGGGGTTACTGAGTGACAGTGTGAGGGAGCTGCATTAACATCAGTACCGATTACAGTCAGTAACACAGGGTGCTGGGGGAGAGGGGTTACTGAGTAACAGTATGAGGGAGCTGGATTAACATCAGTACAGATACAGTCAGTCACACAGGGTGCTGGGGGAGAGGGATTACTGAGTGACAGTGTGAGGGAGCTGGATTAACATCAGTACAGATACAGTCAGTAACACAGGGTGCTGGGGGGAGGGGTTACTGAGTGACAGTGTGAGAGAGCTGGATTAACATCAGTACAGATACAGGGCGTCATTCTCCGACCCCCCGCTGGGTCGGAGAATGGCCGTTGGCCGCCGTGAATCCCGCCCCCGCCCCCGCCGAAGTCTCCGAAGGGAGAAAAGTCGGCGGGGCGTTAATGGCGCCGCTGCCGCGGAGAATGTCACGGGTCTGCGCAAGGCAGCCGATTTTCGGCCTGCCGATATTCTCCCTTCCGGATGGGCCGAAGTCCCGTCGACGTGATGACCGTTCACGTCGACGTCAATCAAACCTCCTTTTCAGCGGCGTGACCCGGTGCTCCAGGCTCACGCCGACCAGCGAGGAGGTGAGTGACGGCCTGGGGGGTTGGCTCTGGGCAGGAAATGGCGTGGCCGCAGACTGATTGCGTGAGGAGAGGTGTGTCTCGGCTTGTGTGTGTGTGCGGCGGGGGGGGGGGGGGGGGGGGGGGTGGTTAGAGTAGGCTGGGCTCCGGGGGAGTGCCGGGAGGGGGTCCGTGCCGGGGTGGAGGTTGGGGGGGGGGGGGGTCCGTGCCGGGGTGGAGGTTGGGAGTTGGGGAGGGGGTACCTGCCGGGGTGGAGGATGGGGAGGGGGTCCGTGCCGGGGTGGAGGTTGGGGGGGGGTCCGTGCTGGGGTGGAGGTTGGGGGGGGGGGGGTCCGTGCCGGGGTGGAGGTTGGGGGGGGTCCGTGCCGGGGTGGAGGTTGGGGGTTGGGGGGGGGTCCGTGCTGGGGTGGAGGTTGGGGAGGGGGTCCGTGCCGGGGTGGAGGTTGGGGAGGGGGTCCGTGCCGGGGTGGAGGTTGGGGGGGGGTCCGTGCCGGGGTGGAGGTTGGGGGGGGGGTCCATGCCGGGGTGGAGGTTGGGGGTTGGGGAGGGGGTCCGTGCTGGGGTGGAGGTTGGGGGGGGTCCGTGCCGGGGTGGAGGTTGGGGGTTGGTGGGGTCCGTGCTGGGGTGGAGGTTGGGGAGGGGGTCCGTGCCGGGGTGGAGGTTGGGGAGGGGGTCCATGCCGGGGTGGAGGTTGGGGGGGGGGGTCCGTGCCGGGGTGGAGGTTGGGGGTTGGGGAGGGGGTCCGTGCCGGGGTGGAGGTTGGGGAGGGGGTCCGTGCCGGGGTGGAGGTTGGGGGTTGGGGGGGGGTCCGTGCTGGGGTGGGTGATGGGAGGGCAAATGAGTTGGTCCACCTGGCCAGGTGCCAGCCTCCAACAGTTGGACCCATGCGGTCCATGCCACCTGGCTGGGGGGAGGAGGGGATATGGGCAATGATGACATGTCGTCGTTCCCCTCCCCCCCACCAGGCCGTCATGTTTTCAGACCATCCAGCGATGTTGGCCGCCGTGGTGGCAGCCGCTCATGTCTATGTTGCCCTGGATGAGGAGGAGGAGGAGGAGGAGGAGTAGGAGCGTGCCAGAGAGGCGGCGCAGGCTGCCGCAGAGGGGCAGGCGGCAGCCGCCCAGGCTGGAGGGACACCTGACTGACAGGACGAGGAGGGGGAGGAGGACGTCGCGGCCCCACGGCAACGGAGGCACCCGAGGGCGCCCCGTGTGTACCGGCCCCGGCAGTCATACCAGGACCTCACGGACCGGGAATGCAGGAGGAGACTCCGGATGAGCCGGGAAACCGTGGCACACATCTGCCACCTGCTGGCACACCTGTCACCGCGTGGCACTGGCGGGGGACACCCTCTCCCCGTGTCCGTCAAGGTTACGGTGGCCCTGAACTTTTATGCAACGGGGTCATTCCAGGCACCGAGTGGGGACATGTCCGGCATATCGCAGACATCGGTGCATCGGTGCATCCGGGCAGTGACAGATGCCCTTTATGCCATGGCGCACCGCTACATCCGCTTCCCCGTGGACCGGGCCAGCCAAGATGCCCGGGCCGTGGGCTTCTCTGCCGTTGCCGGGTTCCCCATGGTCCAGGGCGCGATCGATGGGATGCACGTCGCCGTGCGGCCACCTGCAGATAACAGGGCCGTGTTCACTAATAGGAAGGGGACCTATTCAATGAACGTACAGGTGGTCTGCGACCACCGCATGATGATCCTGCACGTCTGCGCCCGTCACCCAGGCAGTGTACACGACTCATTCGTGTTGTCGCGGTCATCCATCCCCGGCATGTACGAGGGACGCCATCCCCGGCTGAGGGGCTGGTTGCTGGGCGACAGGGGCTACCCATTGCGATCGTGGCTGATGACGCCTATACGGAGGCCACGCAATGAGGCGGAGAACCGCTACAATGATGCCCATGTAGCGACAAGGGGAGTGATCGAGAGGTGCTTTGGCGTGCTGAAGATGCGTTTCAGGTACCTGGACCTCTCTGGGGGCGCCCTCCAGTATCGGTCAGATAGGGTCGGCCGCATCATTGTGGTGTGCTGCGTCCTGCACAACATAGCCCAGCAGAGGGGCGATGTGCCGCAGGCAGAGGAGGGCGGAGTGGAGGAGCAGCAGGAAGAGGCCCAGTCCTCCCCAGATGAGGGGGATGGGGGCAATGGTCAGGGCAGACGGGGTAGACACAGACGGGTGGCTGTCCACCGTTACCGGCTGGCCCAGCGGGCACGGGACAGACTGATAGACGCCCACTTCACTGACTAGATGGGCGTGGGAATCGGGTAGTATGGCCACAGACCGCACACCATGACAACAGCCGACCACCCACACCCCCCACCCATCCACCCACCCAGCACCCTCACCCCCCTCCCAACCCCACACACCCCACCCGCATGCACACCACCCCCCCCCCCAATTGCCGATCCACCGGCGGCACAACGGGCCGGGCTCACCCAGTTGCGGGTGGACGCGTGTCTATCGCAGGCCATGGAGAATGATGACAACCCGCCTCCGATGAGCTCCTGGCTCTACATCGTTGGACTATGTCTGACCCATGGCCACAGTACCACCATCCACCTGGACCATCCCTGCATGCGGCTGTGACACTGCAGCGCACGGTCCCGTCCTCTGCCCGGGGGATGTTGATGGCGGCCCAGGGGGAAGGGGGCAGACTCACCTGGGGCTGAGGTAAGACCACCCCTCACACACACACTTGCGCTCAACGTACATGACACCCCCGCACACTTTGGACAGAGCACAAAGGCAGCTTCGGTAGGTGTAACATTGACTTTAATAACCAAAGGAGTTCATGCACGTGCCCTAGCGCCTAAAACTCATCTGTGCCCTGCACCCGTGCCAACTTACTCAGTGTCTAATTGTTTGGCCTTACGGGCCCTTTGACTACGTCTACGTGGTTCCCCAGACGGTACAGCAGAACTGGAGGTGGACTCCTGTGATTCCTGCCCTCTGACACTGGATCCCTTTGGCGGCCGTTTCCTGGGGCGTCCTGGCCTAGATGGGCCAGGCTGCGGCCCGGGTGACTGGGATGGCGAGCTGCCAGCCTGTCCTGCCCGTTGCCCACCCGATGCACCTGGGACGGAAGGGGGGGCGGTGTCGCGGTGTACCGGGACCTCCCCTACAGAGGGAGCCGGGACGGACCACACCACCTCCTCCTCCCTCGGGGTGCCCGATGGCCCCCAGGCCTCTACATGGGTGGGGGATGCGAACGGACTGGCCATCCGACGCGCCCCCGACATCTGGCGCTGCCAGTCCTGGAGGCCCGTGCTGGTATCGACAGGGGTCTGCAGGTTTGCAGCCATGGAGCCCAGGGGGTTGTCGAACCCTGTCTGCGACAGTGCGACGCCAGCTCGCACATGGCCACTGGCGCCGATGCCCTCAGCGATGGCCTGCTGAGACTGGGCCATGGCCTGCAGAGACTGGGCCATGGCCTGCAGAGACTGGGCTATGGCCTGCTGAGACTGGGCCATGGCCTGCTGAGACTGGGCCATGGCCTGCTGAGACTGGGCTATGGCGTGCTGAGACTGGGCTATGGCGTTGAGCGCCTCTGCCATCTGGCGTTGGCACTGGCTCATGGCCTCCTGTGAGAGGGCAGCCATTTCCTGGGCCACAGACGCCGCCTGCACGGAAGGCCCCAGGCCTCGCAAACCGTTCCCCATGTCTGACACCGTCGCACCCATTGCCTCCACCGCGGACGCCACCCGTGCGGTGTCAGCCTGGGTGGCACGCATGACCGGGACCACTCCCAGCTCCTGGACGCGGGTGGACTCCTCCACCTGCGACCGCAGCCGCCGCAAGCCACCCGTCACCCTATTCGCTCGTCTCCGTGTCAGTGGTCGCATCGGATCTATGTGTGGGTGTGGTAACTGCAGGAACCCGGGATCCATCTGGGCGGCAGATGTTCGCTTGGGCTGGGCTGCCCTCCGACCGCCCGGCCCCTCTGCTGCTCCTACCTCCACCTGCTGTACCGGGGCGGCTGTGTTGTGCGCACCAGTGAGTGTACCAGACGCCTCATCACTAAAGTGCCCAACCGTGGTGAGTGTTTCTGCGATGGTGGAGGGTGTTGGTGACAGCAGTGGCGTTGTGTCGTGCTCTTCATCCCACTCTGAGTCCATGGCACTTTGGGGTGGGGGTTCGTCTCCACCCATCCACTCTGAGTCACTGTCCGGTATTTCGTCTTCCCGGGTAGGGGTGTCCTGGGTAGTGCTGTCCCGGGTAGTGCTGTCCCGGGTAGTGCTGTCCCGGGTAGGGGTGTCCTGGGTAGTGGTGTCCCGGGTAGGGGTGTCCTGGGTAGTGGTGTCCCGGGTAGGGGTGTCCTGGATAGTGGTGTCCTGGGTAGTGGTGTCCTGGCTCGGATGTGACGGGGGCCTGTGGCTGCCCCCCTCATCGCTGGGTGGTCGCTCCCGCACGTGACGGGGGTGTCGTCTCCCTGTTGCTCCAGGTCTCTCCGTCTCCCGTGGTGTGCGAGGGGCATCCTGCGGGCGTCGCATGCCGGAGGGTGCGGGTCTCTCCGTCTCCCGTGGTCTCCGAGGGGCATCCTGCGGGCGTCGCATGCTGGAGGGTTCGGGTCTCTCCGTCTCCCGTGGTCTCCGAGGGGCATCCTGCGGGCGTCGCATGCTGGAGGGTGCGGGTCTCTCCGTCTCCCGTGGTCTCGGAGGGGCATCCTGCGGGCGTCGCATGCTGGAGGGTGCGGGTCTCTCCGTCTCCCGTGGTCTCCGAGGGGCATCCTGCGGGCGTCGCATGCTGGAGGGTGCGGGTCTCTCCGTCTCCTGTGGTCTCCGAGGGGCATCCTGCGGGCGTCGCATGCTGGAGGGTGCGGGTCTCTCCGTCTCCTGTGGTCTCCGAGGGGCATCCTGCGGGCGGTCTGCATCTGCGGGGATGGGTGCCTGCACGTTTGGTCCTGCAATACACAATGAAGCATGCATGGTTAGACATCAGGCAGTGATCAGGTGATACGGGGAGGGGGATATAGGGGAGGGGGGATATGGGGACGGGCTGTTGGTGGCTCACTTGCTCGTGGGGCCCCGACCTCTGCATCAGCAACCTCCCGGTCCTCAGGTCCGCCAGCCAGTTCCAGGGCCCTTTCCTCGTGTACGGTCAGTGGCCTCTCATCAGCGGGTCCTCCTCCAGTCCTCACATGCTCCCTATTGTTGTGTGCGCGCTTCTCCTGGGGGGGGGGGGGGGGGGGGGTGGTGGCAGGGGTAAAAGGCAACACTGTTAGGCAGGTATATGAATGCACGCCATCGGTTGCGCGTGCATTGCAGAGGTTAAGGTTAGGGCTGGATTCACTTGGGGATATGGGGGATATGGGGGAGGGGGCATATGGGGGAGGGGGGATATGGGGGATATGGGGGAGGGGGGATATGGGGGATATGGGGGAGGGGGGATATGGGGGATATGGGGGAGGGCGGAATATGGGGGATATGGGGGAGGGGGGGATATGGGGAGGGGGGGATATGGGGGAGGGGGGGATATGGGGAGGGGGGGATATGGGGGAGGGGGGATATGGGGGATATGGGGGATATGGGGGAGGAGGGGATATGGGGGAGGGGGGGATATGAGGGAGGGGGGGATTTGGGGGAGGGGGGATATGGGGGAGGCTCACCCTGCCTGCTCTGACGAGGTCGTTCACCTTCTTGTGGCACTGGGTGCCTGTCCGTGGTGTCAGGGCCACAGCGGTGACGGCCTCTGCCACCTCCCTCCACAGACGCCGGCTGTGGCGTGGGGCAACTCTGCGGCCGTGCCCGGGATACAGGGCGTCCCTCCTCTGCTCCACCGCGTCCAGGAGCGCCTCCACATCGCGTGACTCGAACCTCGGGGCTGAGCGACGGCCAGCCATCAAGTCGGGTGTTGCGGTCGGCTGTTCCGGTCGGGTGGGGGGGAGCTGCACGGCCTTATGAGCCGTCACGCCGTGCAGCGCGTATGACGCTGCACGGCGTGAACCACTGCGCAAGCACGGATCCCGTTACGTCACTGCTAGCCCATTTCGGGCCGCAGAATATCGGCCCATTTTTATGACGTGACGCAAGTGGGATTTGCGCCGTTTTTTGCGCCGATCGGCGGACTTTCCGCCGATAATGGAGAATTTCGCCCAAAGTCAGTAACACTGGGTGCTGAGGGAGAGGGGTTACTGAGTGACAGTGTGAGGGAGCTGGATTAACATCAGTAGAGATACAGTCAGTAACACAGGGTGCTGGGGGAGAGGGGTTACTGAGTGACAGTGTGAGGGAGCTGGATTAACATCAGTACAGATACAGTCAGTAACACAGGGTGCTGGGGGGGAGAGGGGTTACTGAGGGACAGTGTGAGGGAGCTGGATTAACATCAGTAGAGATACAGTCAGTAACACAGGGTGCTGGGGGAGAGGGGTTACTGAGTGGCAGTGTGAGGGAGCTGGATTAACATCAGTACCGATTACAGTCAGTAACACCGGGTGCTGGGGGGAGAGGGATTACTGAGTGACAGTGTGAGGGAGCTGGATTAACATCAGTACCGATTACAGTCAGTAACACCGGGTGCTGGGGGGAGAGGGATTACTGTGTGACAGTGTGAGGGAGCTGGATTAACATCAGTACCGATTACAGTCAGTAACACAGGGTGCTGGGGGGAGAGGGGTTCCTGAGTAACTGTGTGAGGGAGCTGGATTAACATCAGTACAGATACAGTCAGTCACACAGGGTGCTGGGGGGAGAGGGATTACTGAGTGACAGTGTGAGGGAGCTGGATTAACATCAGTACAGATACAGTCAGTAACACAGGGAGCTGGGGGAGAGGGGTTACTGAGTGACAGTGTGAGGGAGCTGGATTAACATCAGTAGAGATACAGTCAGTAACACAGGGTGCTGGGGGGAGAGGGGTTACTGAGTGACAGTGTGAGGGAGCTGGATTAACATCAGTACAGATACAGCCAGTAACACAAGGTGCTGGGGGGAGAGGGGTTACTGAGTGACAGTGTGAGGGAGCTGGATTAACATCAGTACCGATTATAGTCAGTAACACTGGGTGTTGGGGGGAGAGGGGTTACTGAGTGACAGTGTGAGGGAGCTGGATTAACATCAGTCGAGATACAGTCAGTAACACAGGGTGCTGGGGGAGAGGGGTTACTGAGTGACAGTGTGAGGGAGCTGGATTAACATCAGTAGAGATACAGTCAGTAACACAGGGTGCTGGGGGAGAGGGGGTTACTGAGTGACAGTGTGAGGGAGCTGGATTAACATCAGTACAGATACAGTCAGTAACACAGTGTGCTGGGGGAGAGGAGTTACTGAGTGACAGTGTGAGAGAGCTGGATTAACATCAGTAGAGATACAGTCAGTAACACAGGGTGCTGGGGGAGAGGGGGTTACTGAGTGACAGTGTGAGGGAGCTGGATTAACATCAGTACAGGTGCAGTCAGTAACACAGGGTGCTGGGGGTGAGGAGTTACTGAGTGACAGTGTGAGGGAGCTGGATTAACATCAGTACCGATTACTGTCAGTAACACCGGGTGCTGGGGGGAGAGGGATTACTGAGTGACAGTGTGAGGGAGCTGGATTAACAACAGTCGAGATACAGTCAGTAACACAGGGTGATGGGGGAGAGGAGTTACTGAGTGACAGTGTGAGGGAGCTGGATTAACATCAGTACAGATACAGTCAGTAACACAGGGTGCTGGGGGAGAGGGGTTACTGAGTGACAGTGTGAGGGAGCTGGATTAACAACAGTCGAGATACAGTCAGTAACACAGGGTGCTGGGGGAGAGGGGTTACTGAGTGACAGTGTGAGGGAGCTGGATTAACATCAGTACAGATACAGTCAGTAACACAGGGTGCTGGGGAGAGGGGTTACTGAGTGACAATGTGAGGGAGCTGGATTAACATCAGTACAGATACAGTCAGTAACACAGGGTGCTGGGGGAGAGGGGTTACTGAGTGACAGTGTGAGGGAGCTGGATTAACATCAGTACAGATACAGTCAGTAACACAGGGTGCTGGGGGAGAGGGGTTACTGAGTGACAGTGTGAGGGAGCTGGATTAACAACAGTCGAGATACAGTCAGTAACACAGGGTGCTGGGGGAGAGGGGTTACTGAGTGACAGTGTGAGGGAGCTGGATTAACATCAGTACAGATACAGTCAGTAACACAGGGTGCTGGGGAGAGGGGTTACTGAGTGACAGTGTGAGGGAGCTGGATTAACATCAGTACAGATACAGTCAGTAACACATGGTTCTGGGGGAGTGGGGTTACTGAGTGACAGTGTGAGGGAGCTGGATTAACATCAGTACCGATTACAGTCAGTAACACAGGGTGCTGTGGGGAGAGGGATTACTGAGTGACAGTGTGAGGGAGCTGGATTAACATCAGTAGAGATACAGTCAGTAACACAGGGTGCTGGGGGAGAGGGGTTACTGAGTGACATTGTTAGGGAGCTGGATTAACATCAGTAGAGATACAGTCAGTAACACCGGGTGCTGGGGGGAGAGGGATTACTGAGTGACAGTGTGAGGGAGCTGGATTAACAACAGTCGAGATACAGTCAGTAACACAGGGTGATGGGGGAGAGGAGTTACTGAGTGACAGTGTGAGGGAGCTGGATTAACATCAGTACAGATACAGTCAGTAACACAGGGTGCTGGGGGAGAGGGGTTACTGAGTGACAGTGTGAGGGAGCTGGATTAACAACAGTCGAGATACAGTCAGTAACACAGGGTGCTGGGGGAGAGGGGTTACTGAGTGACAGTGTGAGGGAGCTGGATTAACATCAGTACAGATACAGTCAGTAACACAGGGTGCTGGGGAGAGGGGTTACTGAGTGACAATGTGAGGGAGCTGGATTAACATCAGTACAGATACAGTCAGTAACACAGGGTGATGGGGGAGAGGAGTTACTGAGTGACAGTGTGAGGGAGCTGGATTAACATCAGTACAGATACAGTCAGTAACACAGGGTGCTGGGGAGAGGGGTTACTGAGTGACAATGTGAGGGAGCTGGATTAACATCAGTACAGATACAGTCAGTAACACAGGGTGCTGGGGGAGAGGGGTTACTGAGTGACAGTGTGAGGGAGCTGGATTAACATCAGTACAGATACAGTCAGTAACACAGGGTGCTGGGGAGAGGGGTTACTGAGTGACAGTGTGAGGGAGCTGGAATAACATCAGTACAGATACAGTCAGTCACACAGGATGCTGGGGGAGAGGAGTTACTGAGTGACAGTGTGAGAGAGCTGGATTAACATCAGTAGAGATACAGTCAGTAACACAGGGTGCTGGGGGAGAGGGGTTACTGAGTGACAGTGTGAGGGAGCTGTATTAACATCAGTAGAGATACAGTCAGTAACACAGTGTGCTGGGGGGAGAGGGATTACTGAGCGACAGTGTGAGAGAGCTGGATTAACATCAGTAGAGATACAGTCAGTAACACAGGGTGCTGGGGGAGAGGGGGTTACTGAGTGACAGTGTGAGGGAGCTGGATTAACATCAGTACAGATACAGTCAGTAACACAGGGTGCTGGGGGAGAGGAGTTACTGAGTGACAGTGTGAGGGAGCTGGATTAACATCAGTAGAGATACAGTCAGTAACACAGGGTGCTGGGGGAGAGGGGTTACTGAGTGACAGTGTGAGGGAGCTGCATTGAAATCAGTCGAGATACAGTCAGTAACACAGGGTGCGGGGGGAGAGGGGTTACTGAGTGACAGTGTGAGGGAGCTGGATTAACATCAGTACAGATACAGCCAGTGACACAGGGTGCTGGGGGGAGAGGGATTACTGAGTGACAGCGTGAGGGAGCTGGATTAACATCAGTAGAGATACAGTCAGTAACACAGGGTGCTGGGGGAGAGGGGTTACTGAGTGACAGTGTTAGGGAGCTGGATTAACATCAGTACAGATACAGTCAGTAACACAGTGTGCTGGGGGGAGAGGGATTACTGAGTGACAGCGTGAGGGAGCTGGATTAACATCAGTACCGATTACAGTCAGTAACACAGGGTGCTGGGGGGAGAGGGATTACTGAGTGACAGTGTGAGGGAGCTGGATTAACATCAGTACAGATACAGCCAGTAACACAGGGTGCTGGGGGAGAGGGGTTACTGAGTGACAGTGTGAGGGAGCTGGATTAACATCAGTACAGATACAGCCAGTGACACAGGGTGCTGGGGGGAGAGGGATTACTGAGTGACAGCGTGAGGGAGCTGGATTAACATCAGTAGAGATACAGTCAGCAACACAGGGTGCTGGGGGAGAGGGGTTACTGAGTGACTGTGTGAGGGAGCTGGATTAACATCAGTAGAGATACAGTCAGTAACACAGGGTGCTGGGGGAGAGGGGTTACTGAGTGACAGTGTGAGGGAGCTGGATTAACATCAGTACAGATACAGTCAGTAACACAGGGTGCTGGGTGGAGAGGGGTTACTGAGTGACAGTGTGAGGGAGCTGGATTAAAATCAGTACAGATACAGTCAGTAACACAGGGTGCTGGGGGGAGAGGGGTTACTAAGTGACAGTGTGAGGGAGCTGGATTAACATCAGTATACATACAGTCAGTAACGCAGTGTGCTGGGGGGAGAGGGGTTACTGAGTGACAGTGTGAGGGAGCTGGATTGACATCAGTACAGATACAGTCAGTAACACAGGGTGCTGGGTGAGAGGGGTTACTGAGTGACAGCGTGAGGGAGCTGGATTAACATCAGTACAGATACAGCCAGTAACACAAGGTGCTGGGGGGGAGAGGGGTTACTGAGTGATAGTGTGAGGGAGCTGGATTAACATCAGTACCGATTACAGTCAGTAACACTGAGTGTTGGGGGGAGAGGGGTTACTGAGTGACAGTGTGAGGGAGCTGGGTTAACATCAGTAGAGATACAGTCAGTAAAACTGGGTGCTGAGGGAGAGGGGTTACTGAGTGACAGTGTGAGGGAGCTGGATTAACATCAGTAGAGATACAGTCAGTAACACAGGGTGCTGGGGGAGAGGAGTTACTGAGTGACAGTGTGAGGGAGCTGGATTAACATCAGTACAAATACAGTCAGTAACACAGGGTGCTGGGGGGAGAGGGGTTACTGAGTGACAGTGTGAGGGAGCTGGATTAACATCAGTAGAGATACAGTCAGTAACACAGGGTGCTGGGCGGAGAGGGATTACTGCGTGACAGTGTGAGGGAGCTGGATTAACATCAGTACAGATTACAGTCAGTAACACCGGGTGCTGGGGGGAGAGGGATTACTGAGTGACAGTGTGAGGGAGCTGGATTAACATCAGTAGAGATACAGTCAGTAACACAGGGTGCTGGGGGAGAGGGGGTTACTGAGTGACAGTGTGAGGGAGCTGGATTAACATCAGTACAGATACAGTCAGTAACACAGGGTGCTGGGGGAGAGGAGTTACTGAGTGACAGTGTGAGAGAGCTGGATTAACATCAGTAGAGTTACAGTCAGTAACACAGTGCTGGGGGAGAGGGGTTTACTGAGTGACAGTGTGAGGGAGCTGGATTAACATCAGTACAGATAGTCAGTAACACAGGGTGCTGGGGGAGTGGGGTTACTGAGTGACAGTGTGAGGGAGCTCGATTAACATCAGTAGAGATACAGTCAGTAACACTGGGTGCTGAGGGAGAGGGGTTACTGAGTGACAGTGTGAGGGAGCTGGATTAACATCAGTAGAGATACAGTCAGTAACACAGGGTGCTGGGAGAGAGGGGTTACTGAGTGACAGTGTGAGGGAGCTGGATTAACATCAGTACAGATACAGTCAGTAACACAGGGTGCTGGGAGAAAGGGGTTACTGAGTGACAGTGTGAGGGAGCTGGATTAACATCAGTACAGATACAGTCAGTAACACAGGGTGCTGGGGGAGAGGGGTTACTGAGTGACAGTGTGAGGGAGCTGCATTAACATCAGTACAGATACAGTCAGTAACACAGGGTGCTGGGCGGAGAAGGATTACTGTGTGACAGTTTGAGGGAGCTGGATTAACATCAGTACCGATTACAGTCAGTAACACAGGGTGCTGGGGGAGAGAGGTTACTGAGTGACAGTGTGAGGGAGCTGCATTAACATCAGTACAGATACAGTCAGTAACACAGGGTGCAGGAGGAGAGGGGTTACTGAGTGACAGTGTGAGGGAGCTGCATTAACATCAGTACAGATACAGTCAGTAACACAGGGCGCTGGGAGAGAGGGGTTACTGAGGGACAGTGTGGGGGAGCTGGATTAACATCAGTAGAGATACAGTCAGTAACACAGGGTGCTGGGCGGAGAGGGATTACTGTGTGACAGTGTGAGGGAGCTGGATTAACATCAGTACAGATACAGTCAGTAACACAGGGTGCTGGGGGGAGAGGGATTACTGAGTGACAGTGTGAGGGAGCTGGATTAACATCAGTACAGATACAGTCAGTATCATAGGGTGCTAGGGGAGAGGGGTTACTGAGTGACAGTGTGAGGGAGCTGGATTAACATCAGTAGAGATACAGTCAGTAACACAGGGTGCTGAGGGAGAGGGGTTACAGAGTGACAGTGTGAGGGAGTTGGATTAACATCAGTAGAGATACAGTCAGTAACACAGGGTGCTGGGGGAGAGGGGTTACTGAGTGACAGTGTGAGAGAGCTGCATTAACATCAGTACAGATACAGTCAGTAACACAGGGTGCTGGGGAAGAGGGGTTACTGAGGGTCAGTGTGGGGAGCTGGATTAACATCAGTAGAGATACAGTCAGTAACACAGGGTGCTGAGGGAGACGGATTACTGTGTAACAGTGTGAGGGATCTGGATTAACATCAGTACCGATTACAGTCAGTAACACAGGGTGCTGGGAGAAAGGGGTTACTGAGTGACAGTGTGAGGGAGCTGGATTAACATCAGTACAGATACAGTCAGTAACACAGGGTGCTGGGGGAGAGGGGTTACTGAGTGACAGTGTGAGGGAGCCTCATTAACATCAGTACAGATATAGTCAGTAACACAGGGTGCTGGGCGGAGAGGGATTACTGTGTGACAGTGTGAGGGAGCTGGATTAACATCAGTACCGATTACAGTCAGTAACACAGTGTGCTGGGGGAGAGGGGTTACTGAGTGACAGTGTGAGGGAGCTGGATTAACATCAGTACAGATACAGTCAGTAACACAGGGTGCTGGGGGAGAGGGGTTACTGAGTGACAGTGTGAGGGAGCTGGGTTAACATCAGTAGAGATACAGTCAGTAACACAGGGTGCTGGGGAAGAGGGATTACTAAGTGACAGTGTGAGGGAGCTGGATTAACATCAGTACAGATACAGTCAGTAACACAGGGTGCTGGGGGGAGAGTGATTACTGAGTGACAGTGTGAGAGAGCTGCATTAACATCAGTACAGATACAGTCAGTAACACAGGGTGCTGGGGAAGAGGGGTTACTGAGGGTCAGTGTGGGGGAGCTGGATTAACATCAGTAGAGATACAGTCAGTAACACAGGGTGCTGAGGGGAGAGGGATTAGTAAGTGACAGTGTGAGGGAGCTGGATTAACATCAGTACCGATTACAGTCAGTAACACCGGGTGCTGGGGGGAGAGGGATTACTGAGTGACAGTGTGAGGGAGCTGGATTAACATCAGTACAGATACAGTCAGTAACACAGGGTGCTGGGGGAGAGGGGTTACTGAGTGACAGTGTGAGGGAGCAGGATTAACATCAGTACAGATACAGTCAGTAACACAGGGCGCTGGGAGAGAGGGGTTACTGAGGGACAGTGTGGGGGAGCTGGATTAACATCAGTAGAGATACAGTCAGTAACACAGGGTGCTGGGCGGAGAGGGATTACTGTGTGACAGTGTGAGGGAGCTGGATTAACATCAGTACAGATACAGTCAGTAACACAGGGTGCTGGGGGGAGAGGGATTACTGAGTGACAGTGTGAGGGAGCTGGATTAACATCAATACAGATACAGTCAGTAACATAGGGTGCTAGGGGAGAGGGGTTACTGAGTGACAGTGTGAGGGAGCTGGATTAACATCAGTAGAGATACAGTCAGTAACACAGGGTGCTGAGGGAGAGGGGTTACAGAGTGACAGTGTGAGGGAGTTGGATTAACATCAGTAGAGATACAGTCAGTAACACAGGGTGCTGGGGGAGAGGGGTTACTGAGTGACAGTGTGAGAGAGCTGCATTAACATCAGTACAGATACAGTCTGTAACACAGGGTGCTGGGGAAGAGGGGTTACTGAGGGTCAGTGTGGGGGAGCTGGATTAACATCAGTAGAGATACAGTCAGTAACACAGGGTGCTGAGGGAGACGGATTACTGTGTGACAGTGTGAGGGATCTGGATTAACATCAGTACCGATTACAGTCAGTAACACAGGGTGCTGGGAGAAAGGGGTTACTGAGTGACAGTGTGAGGGAGCTGGATTAACATCAGTACAGATACAGTCAGTAACACAGGGTGCTGGGGGAGAGGGGTTACTGAGTGACAGTGTGAGGGAGCTGCATTAACATCAGTACAGATACAGTCAGTAACACAGGGTGCTGGGCGGAGAGGGATTACTGTGTGACAGTGTGAGGGAGCTGGATTAACATCAGTACCGATTACAGTCAGTAACACAGTGTGCTGGGGGAGAGGGGTTACTGAGTGACAGTGTGAGGGAGCTGGATTAACATCAGTACAGATACAGTCAGTAACACAGGGTGCTGAGGGAGAGGGGTTACTGAGTGACAGTGTGAGGGAGTTGGATTAACATCAGTAGAGATACAGTCAGTAACACAGGGTGCTGGGGAAGAGGGATTACTAAGTGACAGTGTGAGGGAGCTGGATTAACATCAGTACAGATACAGTCAGTAACACAGGGTGCTGGGGGGAGAGTGATTACTGAGTGACAGTGTGAGAGAGCTGCATTAACATCAGTACAGATACAGTCAGTAACACAGGGTGCTGGGGAAGAGGGGTTACTGAGGGTCAGTGTGGGGGAGCTGGATTAACATCAGTAGAGATACAGTCAGTAACACAGGGTGCTGAGGGGAGAGGGATTACTAAGTGACAGTGTGAGGGAGCTGGATTAACATCAGTACAAATACAGTCAGTAACACTGGGTGTTGGGGGGAGAGTGATTACTGAGTGACAGTGTGAGGGTGCTGGATTAACATCAGTAGAGATACAGTCAGTGACACAGGGTGCTGGGAGGAGAGGGATTACTGAGTGACAGTGTGAGGGAGCTGGATTAACATCAGTACCGATTACAGTCAGTAACACCGGGTGCTGGGGGGAGAGGGATTACTGAGTGACAGTGTGAGGGAGCTGGATTAACATCAGTACAGATACAGTCAGTAACACAGGGTGCTGGGGGAGAGGGGTTACTGAGTGACAGTGTGAGGGAGCAGGATTAACATCAGTACAGATACAGTCAGTAACACAGGGCGCTGGGAGAGAGGGGTTACTGAGGGACAGTGTGGGGGAGCTGGATTAACATCAGTAGAGATACAGTCAGTAACACAGGGTGCTGGGCGGAGAGGGATTACTGTGTGACAGTGTGAGGGAGCTGGATTAACATCAGTACAGATACAGTCAGTAACACAGGGTGCTGGGGGGAGAGGGATTACTGAGTGACAGTGTGAGGGAGCTGGATTAACATCAATACAGATACAGTCAGTAACATAGGGTGCTAGGGGAGAGGGGTTACTGAGTGACAGTGTGAGGGAGCTGGATTAACATCAGTAGAGATACAGTCAGTAACACAGGGTGCTGAGGGAGAGGGGTTACAGAGTGACAGTGTGAGGGAGTTGGATTAACATCAGTAGAGATACAGTCAGTAACACAGGGTGCTGGGGGAGAGGGGTTACTGAGTGACAGTGTGAGAGAGCTGCATTAACATCAGTACAGATACAGTCTGTAACACAGGGTGCTGGGGAAGAGGGGTTACTGAGGGTCAGTGTGGGGGAGCTGGATTAACATCAGTAGAGATACAGTCAGTAACACAGGGTGCTGAGGGAGACGGATTACTGTGTGACAGTGTGAGGGATCTGGATTAACATCAGTACCGATTACAGTCAGTAACACAGGGTGCTGGGAGAAAGGGGTTACTGAGTGACAGTGTGAGGGAGCTGGATTAACATCAGTACAGATACAGTCAGTAACACAGGGTGCTGGGGGAGAGGGGTTACTGAGTGACAGTGTGAGGGAGCTGCATTAACATCAGTACAGATACAGTCAGTAACACAGGGTGCTGGGCGGAGAGGGATTACTGTGTGACAGTGTGAGGGAGCTGGATTAACATCAGTACCGATTACAGTCAGTAACACAGTGTGCTGGGGGAGAGGGGTTACTGAGTGACAGTGTGAGGGAGCTGGATTAACATCAGTACAGATACAGTCAGTAACACAGGGTGCTGAGGGAGAGGGGTTACTGAGTGACAGTGTGAGGGAGTTGGATTAACATCAGTAGAGATACAGTCAGTAACACAGGGTGCTGGGGGAGAGGGGTTACTGAGTGACAGTGTGAGAGAGCTGCATTAACATCAGTACAGATACAGTCAGTAACACAGGGTGCTGGGGAAGAGGGGTTACTGAGGGTCAGTGTGGGGGAGCTGGATTAACATCAGTAGAGATACAGTCAGTAACACAGGGTGCTGAGGGGAGAGGGATTACTAAGTGACAGTGTGAGGGAGCTGGATTAACATCAGTACAGATACAGTCAGTAACACTGGGTGTTGGGAGGAGAGTGATTACTGAGTGACAGTGTGAGGGTGCTGGATTAACATCAGTAGAGATACAGTCAGTGACACAGGGTGCTGGGAGGAGAGGGATTACTGAGTGACAGTGTGAGGGAGCTGGATTAACATCAGTACCGATTACAGTCAGTAACACCGGGTGCTGGGGGGAGAGGGATTACTGAGTGACAGTGTGAGGGAGCTGGATTAACATCAGTACAGATACAGTCAGTAACACAGGGTGCTGGGGGGAGAGGGGTTACTGAGTGACAGTGTGAGGGAGCAGGATTAACATCAGTACAGATACAGTCAGTAACAGAGTGTGCTGGGGGGAGAGGGGTTACTGGGTGACAGTGTGAGGGAGCAGGATTAACATCAGTACAGATACAGCCAGTAACACAGGGTGCTGGGGGAGAGGGGTTACTGAGTGACAGTGTGAGGGAGCAGGATTAACATCAGTACAGATACAGTCAGTAACACAGTGTGCTGGGGGGAGAGGGGTTACTTGGTGACAGTGTGAGGGAGCAGGATTAACATCAGTACAGATACAGTCAGTAACACAGGGTGCTGGGGGAGAGGGGTTACTGAGTGACAGTGTGAGGGAGCTGGATTAACATCAGTACCGATTACAGTCAGTAACACTGGGTGTTGGGGGGAGAGTGATTACTGAGTGACAGTGTGAGGGAGCTGGATTAACATCAGTAGAGATACAGTCAGTAACACAGGGTGCTGGGGGGGCGAGGGGTTATTGAGTGACAGTCTGAGGGAGCTGGATTAACATCAGTAGAGATACAGTCAGTAACACAGGGTGCTGGGGGAGAGGGGTTACTAAGTGACAGTGTGAGGGAGCTGGATTAACATCAGTAGAGATACAGTCAGTAACACAGTGTGCTGGGGGGAGAGGGGTTACTGAGTGACAGTGTGAGGGAGCTGGATTAACATCAGCAGAGATACAGTCAGTAACACAGGGTGCTGGGGGAGAGGGGTTACTAAGTGACAGTGTGAGGGAGCTGGATTAACATCAGTAGAGATACAGTCAGTAACACAGGGTGCTGGGGGAGAGCGGTTACTGAGTGACAGTGTGAGGGAGCTGGATTAACATCAGTACCGATTACAGTCAGTAACACTGGGTGTTGGGGGGAGAGTGATTACTGAGTGACAGTGTGAGGGAGCTGGATTAACATCAGTAGAGATACAGTCAGTAACACAGGGTGCTGGGGGGAAGAGGGGTTACTGAGTGACAGTGTGAGGGAGCTGGATTAACATCAGTAGAGATACAGTCAGTAACACAGGGTGCTGGGGGGGAGAGGGGTTATTGAGTGACAGTGTGAGGGAGCTGGATTAACATCAGTAGAGATACAGTCAGTAACACAGGGTGCTGGGCGGAGAGGGATTACTGTGTGACAGTGTGAGGGAGCTGGATTAACATCAGTACCGATTACAGTCAGTAACACAGGGTGCTGGGGGGAGAGGGGTTACTGAGTGACAGTGTGAGGGAGCTGCATTAACATCAGTACAGATACAGTCAGTAACACAGGGTGCTGGGGGAGAGGGGTTACTGAGGGACAGTGTGGGGGAGCTGGATTAACATCAGCAGAGATACAGTCAGTAGCACAGGGTGCTGGGCGGAGAGGGATTACTGTGTGACAGTGTGAGGGAGCTGGATTAACATCAGTACAGATACAGTCAGTAACACAGGGTGCTGGGGGGAGAGGGATTACTGAGTGACAGTGTGAGGGAGCTGGATTAACATCAGTACAGATACAGTCAGTAACATAGGGTGCTAGGGGAGAGGGGTTACTGAGTGACAGTGTGAGGGTGCTGGATTAACATCAGTAGAGATACAGTCAGTAACACAGGGTGCTGAGGGAGAGGGGTTACAGAGTGACAGTGTGAGGGAGTTGGATTAACATCAGTAGAGATACAGTCAGTAACACAGGGTGCTGGGGGAGAGGGGTTACTGAGTGACAGTGTGAGAGAGCTGCATTAACATCAGTACAGATACAGTCAGTAACACAGGGTGCTGGGGAAGAGGGGTTACTGTGGGTCAGTGTGGGGAGCTGGATTAACATCAGTAGAGATACAGTCAGTAACACAGGGTGCTGAGGGAGAGGGATTACTGTGTGACAGTGTGAGGGATCTGGATTAACATCAGTACCGATTACAGTCAGTAACACCGGGTGCTGGGGGGAGAGGGATTACTGAGTGATAGTGTGATGGAGCTGGATTAACATCAGTACAGATACAGTCAGTAACACAGGGTGCTGGGGAGAGGGGTTACTGAGTGACAGTGTGAGGGAGCTGGATTAACATCAGTACAGATACAGTCAGTAACACAGGGTGCTGGGTGGAGAGGGGTTACTGAGTGACAGTGTGAGGGAGCTGGATTAACATCAGTACAGATACAGTCAGTAACACAGGGTGCTGGGGGGAGAGGGGTTACTGAGTGACAGTGTGAGGATGCTGGATTAACATCAGTAGAGATACAGTCAGTAACACAGGGTGCTGGGGGGGAGAGGGGTTATTGAGTGACAGTGTGAGGGAGCTGGATTAACATCAGTACAGATACAGTCAGTAACACAGGGTGCTGGGTGGAGAGGGGTTACTGAGTGACAGTGTGATGGATCTGGATTAACATCAGTACAGATACAGTCAGTAACACTGGGTGTTGGGGGGAGAGTGATTACTGAGTGACAGTGTGAGGGTGCTGGATTAACATCAGTAGAGATACAGTCAGTAACACAGGGTGCTGGGGGGAGAGGGGTTATTGAGTGACAGTGTGAGGGAGCTGGATTAACATCAGTAGAGATACAGTCAGTAACACAGGGTGCTGGGGGAGAGGGGTTACTAAGTGACAGTGTGAGGGAGCTGGATTAACATCAGTACAGATACAGTCAGTAACACAGGGTGCTGGGGGAGAGGGGTTACTGAGTGACAGTGTGAGGGAGCTGGATTAACATCAGTAGAGATACAGTCAGTAACACAGTGTGCTGGGGGGAGACGGATTACTGTGTGACAGTGTGAGGGATCTGGATTAACATCAGTACCGATTACAGTCAGTAACACAGGGTGCTGGGAGAAAGGGGTTACTGAGTGACAGTGTGAGGGAGCTGGATTAACATCAGTACAGATACAGTCAGTAACACAGGGTGCTGGGGGAGAGGGGTTACTGAGTGACAGTGTGAGGGAGCTGCATTAACATCAGTACAGATACAGTCAGTAACACAGGGTGCTGGGGGAGAGGGGTTACTAAGTGACAGTGTGAGGGAGCTGGATTAACATCAGTAGAGATACAGTCAGTAACACAGTGTGCTGGGGGGAGAGGGGTTACTGAGTGACAGTGTGAGGGAGCTGGATTAACATCAGCAGAGATACAGTCAGTAACACAGGGTGCTGGGGGAGAGGGGTTACTAAGTGACAGTGTGAGGGAGCTGGATTAACATCAGTAGAGATACAGTCAGTAACACAGGGTGCTGGGGGAGAGCGGTTACTGAGTGACAGTGTGAGGGAGCTGGATTAACATCAGTACCGATTACAGTCAGTAACACAGTGTGCTGGGGGAGAGGGGTTACTGAGTGACAGTGTGAGGGAGCTGGATTAACATCAGTACAGATACAGTCAGTAACACAGGGTGCTGAGGGAGAGGGGTTACTGAGTGACAGTGTGAGGGAGTTGGATTAACATCAGTAGAGATACAGTCAGTAACACAGGGTGCTGGGGGAGAGGGGTTACTGAGTGACAGTGTGAGAGAGCTGCATTAACATCAGTACAGATACAGTCAGTAACACAGGGTGCTGAGGGGAGAGGGATTACTAAGTGACAGTGTGACGGAGCTGGATTAACATCAGTACAGATACAGTCAGTGACACAGGGTGCTGGGAGGAGAGTGATTACTGAGTGACAGTGTGAGGGTGCTGGATTAACATCAGTAGAGATACAGTCAGTGACACAGGGTGCTGGGAGGAGAGGGATTACTGAGTGACAGTGTGAGGGAGCTGGATTAACATCAGTACAGGTACAGTCAGTAACATAGGGTGCTAGGGGAGAGGGGTTACTGAGGGTCAGTGTGGGGGAGCTGGATTAACATCAGTAGAGATACAGTCAGTAACACAGGGTGCTGAGGGGAGAGGGATTACTAAGTGACAGTGTGAGGGAGCTGGATTAACATCAGTACAGATACAGTCAGTAACACTGGGTGTTGGGAGGAGAGTGATTACTGAGTGACAGTGTGAGGGTGCTGGATTAACATCAGTAGAGATACAGTCAGTGACACAGGGTGCTGGGAGGAGAGGGATTACTGAGTGACAGTGTGAGGGAGCTGGATTAACATCAGTACCGATTACAGTCAGTAACACCGGGTGCTGGGGGGAGAGGGATTACTGAGTGACAGTGTGAGGGAGCTGGATTAACATCAGTACAGATACAGTCAGTAACACAGGGTGCTGGGTGGAGAGGGGTTACTGAGTGACAGTGTGAGGGAGCAGGATTAACATCAGTACAGATACAGTCAGTAACAGAGTGTGCTGGGGGGAGAGGGGTTACTGGGTGACAGTGTGAGGGAGCAGGATTAACATCAGTACAGATACAGTCAGTAACACAGGGTGCTGGGGGAGAGGGGTTACTGAGTGACAGTGTGAGGGAGCAGGATTAACATCAGTACAGATACAGTCAGTAACACAGGGTGCTGGGGGAGAGGGGTTACTGAGTGACAGTGTGAGGGAGCTGGATTAACATCAGTACCGATTACAGTCAGTAACACTGGGTGTTGGGGGGTGAGTGATTACTGAGTGACAGTGTGAGGGAGCTGGATTAACATCAGTAGAGATACAGTCAGTAACACAGGGTGCTGGGGGGGCGAGGGGTTATTGAGTGACAGTCTGAGGGAGCTGGATTAACATCAGTAGAGATACAGTCAGTAACACAGGGTGCTGGGGGAGAGGGGTTACTAAGTGACAGTGTGAGGGGGCTGGATTAACATCAGTAGAGATACAGTCAGTAACACAGTGTGCTGGGGGGAGAGGGGTTACTGAGTGACAGTGTGAGGGAGCTGGATTAACATCAGTAGAGATACAGTCAGTAACACAGGGTGCTGGGGGAGAGGGGTTACTAAGTGACAGTGTGAGGGAGCTGGATTAACATCAGTAGAGATACAGTCAGTAACACAGGGTGCTGGGGGAGAGCGGTTACTGAGTGACAGTGTGAGGGAGCTGGATTAACATCAGTACCGATTACAGTCAGTAACACTGGGTGTTGGGGGGAGAGTGATTACTGAGTGACAGTGTGAGGGAGCTGGATTAACATCAGTAGAGATACAGTCAGTAACACAGGGTGCTGGGGGGGAGAGGGGTTACTGAGTGACAGTGTGAGGGAGCTGGATTAACATCAGTAGAGATACAGTCAGTAACACAGGGTGCTGGGGGGGAGAGGGGTTACTGAGTGACAGTGTGAGGGAGCTGGATTAACATCAGTAGACATACAGTCAGTAACACAGGGTGCTGGGGGGGAGAGGGGTTATTGAGTGACAGTGTGAGGGAGCTGGATTAACATCAGTAGAGATACAGTCAGTAACACAGGGTGCTGGGCGGAGAGGGATTACTGTGTGACAGTGTGAGGGAGCTGGATTAACATCAGTACCGATTACAGTCAGTAACACAGGGTGCTGGGGGGAGAGGGGTTACTGAGTGACAGTGTGAGGGAGCTGCATTAACATCAGTACAGATACAGTCAGTAACACAGGGTGCTGGGGGAGAGGGGTTACTGAGGGACAGTGTGGGGGAGCTGGATTAACATCAGCAGAGATACAGTCAGTAACACAGGGTGCTGGGCGGAGAGGGATTACTGTGTGACAGTGTGAGGGAGCTGGATTAACATCAGTACAGATACAGTCAGTAACACAGGGTGCTGGGGGGAGAGGGATTACTGAGTGACAGTGTGAGGGAGCTGGATTAACATCAGTACAGATACAGTCAGTAACATAGGGTGCTAGGGGAGAGGGGTTACTGAGTGACAGTGTGAGGGTGCTGGATTAACATCAGTAGAGATACAGTCAGTAACACAGGGTGCTGAGGGAGAGGGGTTACAGAGTGACAGTGTGAGGGAGTTGGATTAACATCAGTAGAGATACAATCAGTAACACAGGGTGCTGGGGGAGAGGGGTTACTGTGTGACAGTGTGAGGGATCTGGATTAACATCAGTACCGATTACAGTCAGTAACACCGGGTGCTGGGGGGAGAGGGATTACTGAGTGATAGTGTGATGGAGCTGGATTAACATCAGTACAGATACAGTCAGTAACACAGGGTGCTGGGGAGAGGGGTTACTGAGTGACAGTGTGAGGGAGCTGGATTAACATCAGTACAGATACAGTCAGTAACACAGGGTGCTGGGTGGAGAGGGGTTACTGAGTGACAGTGTGAGGGAGCTGGATTAACATCAGTACAGATACAGTCAGTAACACAGGGTGCTGGGGGGAGAGGGGTTACTGAGTGACAGTGTGAGGATGCTGGATTAACATCAGTAGAGATACAGTCAGTAACACAGGGTGCTGGGGGGGAGAGGGGTTATTGAGTGACAGTGTGAGGGAGCTGGATTAACATCAGTACAGATACAGTCAGTAACACAGGGTGCTGGGGAAGAGGGGTTACTGTGGGTCAGTGTGGGGAGCTGGATTAACATCAGTAGAGATACAGTCAGTAACACAGGGTGCTGAGGGAGAGGGATTACTGTGTGACAGTGTGAGGGATCTGGATTAACATCAGTACCGATTACAGTCAGTAACACCGGGTGCTGGGGGGAGAGGGATTACTGAGTGATAGTGTGATGGAGCTGGATTAACATCAGTACAGATACAGTCAGTAACACAGGGTGCTGGGGAGAGGGGTTACTGAGTGACAGTGTGAGGGAGCTGGATTAACATCAGTACAGATACAGTCAGTAACACTGGGTGTTGGGGGGAGAGTGATTACTGAGTGACAGTGTGAGGGTGCTGGATTAACATCAGTAGAGATACAGTCAGTAACACAGGGTGCTGGGGGGGAGAGGGGTTATTGAGTGACAGTGTGAGGGAGCTGGATTAACATCAGTATAGACACAGTCAGTAACACAGGGTGCTGGGGGAGAGGGGTTACTGAGTGACAGTGTGAGGGAGCTGGATTAACATCAGTACAGATACAGTCAGTAACACAGGGTGCTGGGGGAGAGGGGTTACTGAGTGACAGTGTGAGCGAGCTGGATTAACATCAGTAGAGATACAGTCAGTAACACAGTGTGCTGGGGGAGAGGGGTTACTGAGTGACAGTGTGAGCGAGCTGGATTAACATCAGTACAGATACAGTCAGTAACACAGGGTGCTGGGGGAGAGGGGTTACTGAGTGACAGTGTGAGGGAGCTGGATTAACATCAGTACAGATACAGTCAGTAACACAGGGTGCTGGGGGAGAGGGGTTACTGAGTGACAGTGTGAGGGAGCTGGATTAACATCAGTACAGATACAGTCAGTAACACAGGGTGCTGGGGGAGAGGGGTTACTGAGTGACAGTGTGAGCGAGCTGGATTAACATCAGTAGAGATACAGTCAGTAACACAGTGTGCTGGGGGGAGAGGGGTTACTAAGTGACAGTGTGAAGTAGCTGGATTAACATCAGTACTGATTACAGTCAGTAACACAGAGTGCTGATCTCATGCGATAAGAAGGGCTAGTCTGCCACCTTCTGGCCATCTGTCCTTTTTCAAGTCCCATCTCTCTGTCCCTTTCCAAAGATCCCACTTGACCTCTGACCCCTGAGCTGGAGGAAGTCATGAATTTCCCTGTCCGACCATCACCACGTGAGTGTCGGACCTTTGTGTCGTTCCCATGTCCCCAAATCTGTAGCCCTCCTCCTTCATGCCCCTCGCCCCAATGTTCCGCAGCTCGCACCCTGCACCCTCTACCCCCCCACAACCCTACACCACTCTCATGGCCTATTGCTGTAACCCTCACACTCATAACTTTTCGCATTTGATTGTTTGAAAGTTTAGAGGGGGAGGGGTGGGCGGGAGGAACAATATGGTGTTGGATGGTTTGAATGTTTGTGGAAGGGGGGGCAATCAAACAGGCTGATTCGTCCTGGATGCTGTCGAGCTTCTTGAGTGTTTAAATCCAGGCGAGTGGAGAGTATTCCTCACACTCCTGACTTCTGCCTTGTAGATGTTGGACAGACTTTGGGGGGGAGTCAGGAGGTGAGTTGCTCTCCGCAGGAATCACAGCCTCTGACCTGCTCTTTGCGTATTTAACTGGCAGGTTCCAGTTCAGTTTCTGATCTATAACCCCAGGGTGTTGATTGTGGCGTTACTGCCTGGCACTCGTGTGGCACGAATGTCAGCCCGTGCCTGGACATTGCCCAGGTCTTGCTGCATTTGGACAGGGACTGCTTCATTACCTGCGGAGTCGCGAATGGTGCTGAACATTGTGCAGTCATCTGCAAACATCCCCACTTCTGACCTTGTGATGGAAGGGAGGTCATTGATGAAGCAGCTGAAGATGGTTGGGGCCGAGGACACTACCCTGAGGAACTCCTGCAGTGATGTCCTGGAGCTGAGATGATTGACCTCCAACCACCACAACCATCTTCCTTTGTGCCGGGTATGACTCCAACCAGTGGAGAGATTTCCCCCTGACTCCCATTGACTCCAGATTTGCTCCTGGTCTGATGAATCCCAGTTTTCAAATCCATCCCATGAACTCCTCCCTATCACTGTAACCAATAATAAAGTCCACCAACACCTAAAATGCAGCCTATCGCTGGAACCTACTCCAGTCCCAACACACTCCCTATCTCTGTAACCTCCTCCAGCACCTACAACCCTCCCTATCTCTGTAACCTCCTCTAGTCCCAACAACCCTCCCTATCTCTGTGACCTCCTCTAGTCCCAACAACCTTCCCTATCTCTGTAACCTCCTCCAGCACCGACAACCCTCCCTATCTCTGTAACCTCCTCCAGCACCTACAACCCTCCCTATCTCTGTAACCTCCTCTAGTCCCAACAACCCTCCCTATCTCTGTAACCTCCTCCAGCACCGACAACCCTCCCTATCTCTGTAACCTCCTCCAGCACCTACAACCCTCCCTATCTCTGTAACCTCCTCCAGTCCCTACAATCCTCCCTATCTCTGTAACCTCCTCCAGCCCCTACAACTCTCCCTATCTCTGTAACCTCCTCCAGCACCTACAACCCTCCCTATCTCTGTAACCTCCTCCAGTCCCTACAATCCTCCCTATCTCTGTAACCTCCTCCAGCCCCTACAACTCTCCCTATCTCTGTAACGTCCTCTAGTCCCAACAACACTCCCTATCTCTGTAACCTCCTCCAGCACCTGCAACCCTCCCTATCTCTGTAACCTCTTCCAGCCCCCACAACCCTCCCTATCTCTGTAACCTCCTCCAGCCCCTACAACCCTCCCTATCTCTGTAACCTCCTCCAGCACCTACAACCCTCCCTATCTCTGTAACCTTTTCCAGCCCCCACAAACCTCCCTATCTCTGTCACCTCCTCCAGCCCCTACAACCCTCCCAATCTCTGTAACCTCCTCCTGCCACTACAACCCTCCCTATCTCTGTGACCTCTTCCAGTCCCTACAACCCTCCCTATCTCTGTGACCTCTTCCAGTCCCTACAACCCTCCCTATCTCTGTAACTTCCTCCAGGCCCCTACAACCCTCCCTATCTCTGTGACCTCTTCCAGTCCCTAGAACCTTCCCTATCTCTGTAATCCATGCAGCTAATAGAACCATCCCGATCTCTGTCACATCGTACAATCCTCTTTATCTCTGTAATCTCCTCCAGGCCCCTACCCCCTACCTGTTCCTGTAACCTCCTCCAGCCTATAAGCCTCCCTATCTCTCTAACCACCTAATCCCACCCCTTATCTCTATAAAGTCCACCAACACCTACAACCCTCCCGATCACTGTAGCCTCCTCCAGTCCCTGCAACCTTCCCTATCTCTGTAACCTCCTCCAGCCCTGACAATCCTCCCCATCTCTGTAACCTCTTCCAGCCCCTACAACCCTCCCTCTCTCTGTAACCTCCTCCAGCCTGTACAACCCTCCCTATCTCTGTAACCTCCTCCAGCCCCTACAACCCTCCCGATCTCTGTAACCTCCTCCAGCCCCTACAACCCTCCCTATCTCTGTAACCTCCTCCAGCCCCTACAACCCTCCCTCTCTCTGTAACCTCCTCCAGCCTGTACAACCCTCCCTATCTCTGTAACCTCCTCCAGCCCCTACAACCCTCCCGATCTCTGTAACCTCCTCCAGCCCCCATGTGGTGGTATGGATTAGGGGTAGTACGGTACCTGTGATGCCGAGAGGCTATTGGTAGACAGACACTGGGTCATGATTGGATCTGCCGCCCGCTGGCTCCACCCAGTAAGGCGGAGTATAAGAACCCGGGTTCTCCCAGCAGCCGCATTCTGTAACTGAGCTGCTGGGGAACAAGTCTGCATAATAAAGCCTTCGATTGACTTCATCTCTTCTTGTCTCGTGAGTAATTGATTGTGCTACAATTTATTAAGCAGACTTAAAAGACTATGGAGCTCCGGATGCCCCGGAGTGTCTGCGAATCAGCCCCCATGCAGCAAACTCGGCGGCCGTGTTTAAACACTGGCTAGCGTGCTTTGAGGGATACCTCCGAACAGCCCCCGGCCGGATCACAGAAGACGAGAAAATGCAGGTCCTACATTCCAGGGTGAGCCCGGAGATCTACACGCTCATCGAAGACGTGGAGGATTTCCCGACGGCGCTCACCATGCTGAAAGGGGTCTACATTCGGCCCGTAAACCAAGTCTACGCATGCCACGAACTCGCAATGAGACGGCAAATCCCCAGAGAATCACTGGACGAGTTCTACAGCGCACTGCTAATATTGGGAAGGAACTGCAACTGCCCGTCGGTGAGCGCAAACGAGCATACGGAGCTTCTAATCAGGGATGCTTTTGTGGCAGGTATGACCGCATCCCAAATTCGCCAGCGACTGCTGGAGACTCACTAGGGCTCACGGAGGCACGGGCCCTTCCGGCCTCCCTCGATGTGGCCTCACAAAATGCCCGCGCTTACGGCCCCGACCGCGCAGCAGCCCCTTGGGCTCCGTGGACCCCCGCTGCGATCGACTCCCCGGCAGCCCCCATCCCCTGCAAGCCTGCGCGGCCAGAGCACCAGACCATCCGGGTGGGCCCCGGTGCTATTTTTGCAGACAGGCGAAACACCCCTGGCAGCGCTGCCCGGCCCGCTCGGCCATCTGTAAAAGTTGCGGCAAGAAGGGGCACTATTCGGCGGTGTGCCAGTCCCGGGGGGTCGCCGCAATCTCCGGGGGAGAACAGGGACAGCAGACTCAACCCCCCCAACAATCAATGTGCGGCCCGCGGGCGCCGCCATTTTGGGTCCCAGACTCCATGCGGGGAGGATGGGCGCCGCCATCTTGTAACCCCCCGGACACGTGCGATCCTTGGGCGCGGCCATTTTGTCCTCCCCCGACCGCGTGCGATCCATGGACACTGCCATCTTGGCTGATAGCCAAGGACCCCAGCATAGACGGCTCCACGGGGTCTGAAGGAAACGCCCCGATGCAGCAGCCACGACTGGCTTTGGTGACCCTGGACCAGTCGCGGCCCCAGACGCTCCAAACGGTAACAACGACGGTGCTGGTTAACGGGTACGAAACGCCATGCCTGGTCAACTCTGGGAGCACGGAAAGTTTTATCCATCCGGATACGGTAAAACGCTGTTTTCTTTCCATTCGTCCGAGCACCCAAAAGATTTTCCCGGCAGCGGGATCCCATTCCGTAGAGATCAAAGGGTTCTGCATCGCGAACCTAACAGTGCAAGGGAGGGAGTTTAAGAATTATCAGCTTTATGTCCTCCCCCACCTCTGCGCTCCCAGTCTCCTCGGGTTAGATTTCCAATGTAACCTCCAGAGCTTAACATTGAAATTCGGCGGCCCTAAATCCCCACTCACTATCTGCAGCCTCGCGACCCTCAAGGTTGAACCGCCTTCCTTGTTTGCGAACCTCACCCCGGATTGCAAACCCGTCGCCACTAGGAGCAGACGGTACAGCGCCCAGGACCGAACGTTTATCCCGTCTGAAGTCCAGCGGCTGCTGAAGGAAGGCATAATCCAGGCCAGCAATAGTCCCTGGAGAGACCAGGTGGTAGTTGTAAAGACCGGGGAGAAGCAGAGGATGGTCGTAGACTATAGGCAAACGATCAATAGGTCCACGCAGCTCGATGCGTACCCACTTCCCCGCATATCCGACATGGTCAATCGGATTGCACAGTACAAGGTCTTTTCCACCGTGGACCTTAAGTCCGCATACCACCAGCTCCCCATCCGCCCGAGCGACCGCAAGTACACGGCCTTCGAGGCAGACGGGCGGCTCTACCACTTTTTAAGGGTCCCATTTGGCGTCACTAACGGAGTCTCATTGGAGGCATTACCTGGCCGGCAGGAGATTCACTCTCCTCACTGACCAACGGTCGGTAGCCTTTATGTTCGATAATGCACAGCGGGGCAAGATCAAAAACAACAAGATCCTGCGGTGGAGGATCGAACTCTCCACCTACAACTATGAGATCTTGTACCGTCCCGGAAAGCTGAACGAGCCGTCCGATGCCCTATCCCGCGGCACATGTGCCAACGCACAAGTAGACCGCCTCCAAGCCCTCCACGAGGACCTCTGCCACCCGGGGGTCACTCAATTCTACCACTTTGTGAAGACCCGCAACCTCCCTTACTCTGTGGAGGAGGTCCGAACAGCCACCAGGAACTGCCAAATCTGCGCAGAGTGCAAGCCTCACTTTTTCAGGCCAGATAGAGCGCACCTGATAAAGGCTTCCCGACCCTTTGAGCGCCTCAGTCTGGATTTCAAAGGCCCCCTCCCCTCCACCGACCGCAACACGTACTTCCTAAACATGGTGGACGAATACTCTCATTTCCCTTTCACCATCCCCTGTCCTGACATGACAGCGGCCACAGTCATTAAAGCCCTCTGCACCATCTTTACACTGTTCGGTTTCCTCGCGTACATCCATAGCGACAGGGGGTCCTCCTTCATGAGCGACGAACTGCGTCAATTCCTGCTCAGCAAGGGCATTGCCTCAAGTAGGACGACCAGTTACAACCCCCGGGGTAACGGTCAGGTAGAGAGGGAGAACGGTACGGTCTGGAAGACTGTCCTACTGGCCCTACGGTCCAGAAGTCTCCCAGTTTCCCGGTGGCAGGAGGTCCTCCCGGACGCTCTCCACTCCATCCGGTCGCTGCTGTGTACCACCACTAATCAAACGCCTCACGAGCGCCTCCTTGTCTTCCCTAGGAAGTCCTCCTCCGGAACGTCACTTCCGACCCGGCTGGCAGCCCCAGGACCCATCTTGCTCCGAAAGCATGTGCGGGCGCACAAATCGGACCCGTTGGTCGAGAGGGTTCATCTTCTCCATGCAAACCCCCAATACGCCTACATGGCGTACCCCGACGGCCGACAGGACACGGTCTCCCTGCGGGACCTGGCGCCCGCCAGAACCACACACACCCGCCCAACACCAATCACCCCCTCCCTCCCGCCGGCACACCCCACGGACGCTCTCTTCCCGGGTGGATCGGTCCTCCTCCCGTGCCCGCCCAGGAGTAGTGAAACAGGAACAAACAGCGCGACGCTCCCAGAGACGACAGTGCCCGAGCCAGCACATGCACCACCATCGGGGCTGAGACGATCGACAAGGACGACCAGGGCACCCACTCGACTCGTGGAATCCGTGTGACAAAGCAAGATCTGTAAATAATTCAATAGCCCAGTAAAGCGGCAGTGTAAATAGTTCACCGTTGAGATCGATGCATAGCACTGTGTTAAGATAATTCCAGTACCAGCTTTGTAAACCCCTACCACCATGCGACCCACCACCCCGCCGGGTTCTTTTTTAACAAGGGGTGAATGTGGTGGTATGTATTAGGGGTAGTACGGTACCTGTGCTGCCGAGAGACTATTGGCAGACAGACACTGGGTCCTGATTGGATCTGCCGCCCGCTGGCTCCACCCAGTAAGCCGGAGTATAAGAACCCGGGTTCTCCCAGCAGCCGCATTCTGTAACTGAGCTGCGGGGGAACAAGTCTGCTTAATAAAGCCTTCGATTGACTTCATCTCTTCTCGCCTCATGAGTAATTGATTGTGCTACACCCCACAACTCTCCCGATCTCTGTGACCTCCTCCAGCCCTTACAACACTCCCTATCTCTGTAACCTCTGTGGTGATATGCATCACTGTAAATACACAAGGGTTTAATGTAGGTACACTACAACTAGGTAAACACTAAAGGGAGCTCCAGAGACATCATGACACACAGTCATTCAACCAATAGGGCAGTAAGATAGGACACGACCAATGGGCAGTCAAGACACACCCAGAGGTGACACTACCACAAAGGGGCAACCCATATAAAAGGACAGAGGACACATGCTCTTTCTCTGTCCATAGGTGACACTCAGAGACACAGGGGCAGATCAGGAAGCATCACACCCACCGCATGGATTAGAGCAGACTGGTCAGTTAGATTGAGTTACTATAGTAAGATTAGCAGGAGAGTCGAACTCAAGTAGGAGAATTGTTAACTGTTCAATAAATGTGTTAAATCTATCTCCAAGAGGGGCTGGTTTAGCAGAGGGCTAAAGAGCTGGCTTTTAAAGCAGACCAAGGCAGGCCAGCAGCATGGTTCAATTCCCGTACCTGCGTCCCTGAACAGGTGCCGGAATGTGGCGACTAGGGGCTTTTCACAGTAACTTCATTTGAAGCCTACTTGTGACAATAAGCGATTTTCATTTTCATTGCATTTCATTTTCATTTCATTTCATTTCAAGTCTGATCCTTCCTTTGTCAGAGTATACATCAAGGAAGCAGCTTATGCTACATGAAGAAGCATAACACAACATGGTACCAGTTAGTGACATGATGAATCTCTATAGTTCAACTCAACAAATCCGTGACTACCAGCAACAGCACCAGCCAAGACGTTCAAGATTCCGGTTCCACAGCAGCTCTGGTACCACGCCAATCTCAGTGCAAACTGGCGTGCGTTCAGGCAGAGATTCAAGATCTACCTGGTAGTGTCCGACCTAGATGCCGTGGCGGATGCAGAGAAAATAAAGCTTCTGCTCACCATTGCGGGTGCAAGAGCAGCAGAAATCTTCGAGACCTTCAAGTACTCCAAAGGGCAAGACAAGAGAGACTTCCAGGCAGTCCTGGACAAGTTTCAAGACTACTGCGAGGAACACACAAGAGAGAACGGTAAAAGAGGCGCCAATACTCACCACGAGGCGAAGGTAGGTCTGCAAATGCAGAAAACGGCAGTTTTGATTGGCAGCCATCTTGAGAAAGGAGCTGCACATGTGCAGTTCCCCAGAAGCTGAAAACAGGCAAGACAGTGTTTTGCGCATGCGTGAGAAGCCGTGCATGCACAGTTGCGAAAAGAGCGCAAAGTACAGAAAAAGCGATCTGCGCATGCGCAATCCATTCCTACGCTCTACGTCACCAGCGTCATGGCGTCAGAGGCACCGGACCACGGACACTTAAAGGGGAAATGTCCCAAAACAGTGAAAGAAAGTTTTAAAGCCAGAAAACACAATTCTTTCACCTGGAACGACAGCACAATGTCTGGACTTCGACCAGTAGCTGAAAGTAACCTCCGCAGAACCTGCAACAAGCAGTTAGCACCGCCCTAAGAGATGATTTGGTCCTTGAAGACTACGACTCAGACGTTGATTACTTCTTTGGACATAGCGAGCACAATGACAGGTCCGACACAGAAAGTAATGATATGGTCCTTCAAGACTACGACTCAGACGAAGATTTCATCTTTGGAGATGGTGACCCCAGTACCAAATCCGAACCGCAACGCGATGTGTTGTACAGTGAAGAATCCGACACAGATATGGACGAGTTCTTCGAATTTGAGGATCTTCAGCCCAGCACATATGACATCCCGACTCGTGAGTGCAGGATTATGCTGCGGCCTGACACCAAGAGACAGAGAGCGGTACAAGCCCACAGAGAGCGGCCTGACGCCAAGCGACAGAGAGCGGTACAAGCCCACAGAGAGCGGCCTGCTGCCGCACAGAGTGGTCCATGCACCGCGAAGAGTCCCCAACTCCACAGCGAGACCACTACACGACTCCTTTGAGAGCGCGCAGATCGACTCCACAGCGAGACCACTGCACGACTCCTTTGAGAGCGCGCAGATCGACTCCACAGCGAGACCATTGCACGACTCCACACAGGGAACGATGCCAGACTCCACAGACAGAGCAATACAAGCCGCCACAGCGATCTTGTTGACAGACTCCCCGATGGAAGCAACGCAAGACTCCAGAGCGCAGTCCTTGCATGAACAAGACCATGAAGGTCTAGCAACCTTATCTGAGCAACCAGCAGCAGACGATGCAAGTCAGCCATGCTCAAGTGCACAGCAAGACGACTATGACAGTCTACCGTGCTCACGTGAACAACAAAAAGACTATGACAGTCTACCCAGATTATTTGAGCCACCAGTAGAAGACTCTGACAGTCTACCTGGCTCAATTAACCGACAAGAAGACACTGAAGGTCTTCCCACTGTATGCGCGACAAGTGATTGTGATGGATATCACGTTCACTGCAGAATTCGGATTAAAAATAAGGCAGTAATATAAACAGCATTTTAATTCAAGATGGAATAAAACCACTCCAGCTAAAGGTCAGGTAGAGGTTACCACCTGATGGGAGAGACTCCAAACTGGTTCCACGGATTCATTAGTATCGAACAATTAAAGCCTTTTCATTGATAGACCATAAATCCTTTGAGACAAACTCCCCTCCCGAGAATGATTAAAAAATACAAGGACAGGGACCGCTCCAGATAAATAGATACACAAATCTTTCCCTAACTATATCTCTTGACACTTAGGATAACACCCTCACAAAAGTGTCTGTTTTGATATCTGGAAAGAATGTCACCCAGACGAAAGGCAGGCACCAACCAGTGCCTCCCTTGCCAATATATCATAGAACCCTGGACAATTACACAAACACTACAAACTATTAAAAGATCTACCAGTGATAGTACATCCAATTAGCCATTTGGCTATAGGTAATTAACCAACAATAAATGCCAAGGTAACAAATGCCTTCCTGAACCGATAAGCAAGTTTAATGTATAAAAGGAGGAGGCATTTTAGCAGAAGCTAGAGTTCTCTCTCTCTGACCCCCCTTCTTAGGGTGAGAGTCAGTTGGTTCTCAAGGAGCTTGGCTCATCGCACAAAACCTATTGTAAGTATGGTTTTTAACTTCTTAGAAATGTACTCGGAAACTGATCGAGATTCTTTAAGGATTTTTCCATGTTTAGATATGTTAGTAGATAACTAGGACTGTTTAGTCCACTTATACTTTAACTCTGCAATTCAGTATGTATCTATTGGTAGTATTTTCACAATAAAGATACTTTAATTAAAATCGTACTGTGTGAAAATTAATCTCGAGGCTGAATTCCTAGACACTCATTTAGGATAGGACCCCCGACCTCAAGAGGTATCGATTTAGTTATGAGTGACGAATCTGAGCTCTCCCTGTAGAAAGTAACTGAAATCCTGTTTAACTGTTTGAGACCCGGAAAAGATCTATCCTGAGTCTTGGCAGGAAAACAGGTTTCCCTCTTTTAATAGGTTAATCTAGGGCATAGGTTAGTAACAGAGTATTATCAGGTCCAGGATAACCTAAATCCACGACATGATAGAGGCATCGCAATTCCCATACAGGATGTGCAACATGACAGCGAGACTGACTGTTCTCCGCTAGTCCGGCACTCGACAATCAAAGTGAGGCTACTAGTGACTCCAGTGACACCACGTTAATTCAAACCTCATCCACTCGAGCCTCTCCACGAGAAAATGCATTCCTGAACATTTTGACTCCGGACGGGGAGCATCAAGACACCTCAGATCATTCTAGTGAACCTGAAATGACTCCAGATGGGGAGTGCCAGGAAACCAAAGGTGATTCAGGTGAAGCAGAAAGGGCTCCAGACGGGGAGCATCGACAAGTCAAAGATGATTCCAGTGAACCGGACATGACTCCAGACGGGGAGGGCCGAGGAATCAGAGACGGCACGCTCAATGAAACAGCAGATGCCACAAAGGACACTGACACAAGTAACTTTGTGAAGGACCGGAATTCTCCACTCGGTGTGGTCATTGAGTGCAACAAACACAACAAAACATATAACAACAACAACAACAAGAAGCGTACCAAAGTCACCAACCTCAACAACAAGCGCGACAAAGACAACAACAATGGCACAATGACTGGTACGACATGGTACAACTCTGCATCTGCAGGACAGTGTAACAGCACAGCTAACACTGGCAGGAGTACAGACATACCCTGGCATGACAGCAAATCTCCCCGATCCAAGTTTGCTGCACTGCAAACTACTCTCTGAGTAAAGAACCTACCTCTGACATCTGTCTTATATCTATCTCCCCTCAATTTAAAGCTATGTCCCCTCGTGCTAGACATCACCATCCAAGGAAAAAGGCTCTCACTGTCTACCCTATCCAATCCTCTGATCATCTTGTATGCCTCAATTAAGTTACCTCTTAACCTTCTTCTCTCTAACAAAAACAGCCTCAAGTCCCTCAGTCATTCCTCATAAGATCTTCCCTCCATACCAGGCAACATTCTGGTAAATCTCCTCTGCACCCTTTCCAATGCTTCCACATCCTTCCTATAATGCGGCGACCAGAATTGCACGCAATACTCCAAGTGCTGCCGCACCAGAGTTTTGTACAGCTGCAACATGACCTCATGGCTCCTAAACTCAATCCCTCTACCAATAAAAGCTAACACACAATACGCCTTCTTAACAACCCTCTAAACCTGTGTGGCAACTTTCTGGGATCTATGTACATGGACACCAAGATCTCTCTGCTCATCCACACTGCCAAGAATCTTACCATTAGCCCAGTACTCTGTCTTCCTGTTATTCCTTCCAAAATGAATCATCTCACACTTTTCTGCATTAAACTCCATTTGCCACCTCTCACCCCAGCGCTGCAGCTTATCTATGTCCCACTGTAACTTGTAACATCCTTCCGCACTGTCCACAACTCCACCGAATATAGTGCCATCTGCAAATTTACTCACCCATCCTTCTACGCCCTCCTCCAGGTCATTTATAAAAATGACAAACAGCAGTGGCCCCAAAACAGATCCTTGTGGTACACCACTAGTAACTGGACTCCAGTCTGAACACTTCCCATCAACCACCACCCTTCGTCTTCTTCCAGCTGGCCAATTTCTGATCCAAACTGCTAAATCTCCCTGAATCCCATGCCTCCGTATTTTCTGCAGTAGCCTACCGTGGGGAACATTATCAAACGCTTTACTGAAATCCATATACACCACATGAACTGCTTTACCCCCATCCACCTGTTTGGTCACCTTCTCAAAGAACTCAACAAGGGTTGTGAGGCACGACCTACCCTTCACAAAACAGTGTTGACTATCTCTAATCAAATTATTCCTTTCCAGATGATTATACACCCTATCTTTTATAAACCTTTCCAAGATTTTGCCCACAACAGAAGTAAGGCTCACTGGTCTATAGTTACCGGGGTTGTCTCTACTCCCCTTCTTGAACAAGGGGACAACATTTGCTATCCTCCAGTCTTCTGGCACTATTCCTGTAGACAAAGATGACTTAAAGATCAAAGCCAAAGGCTCAGCAATCTCCTCCCTAGCTTCTCAGAGAATCCTAGGATAAATCCCATCCGGCCCAGAGGACTTATCTATTTTCATACTTTCCAGAATTGCTAACACCTCCTCCTTATGAACCTCAAGCCCTTCTAGTCTAGTAGCCTGAATCTCAGTATTCTCCCCGCCAACATTGTCTTTTTCCTGTGTGAATACTGACGAAAAATATTCATTTAGCACCTCTCCTATCTCCTCGGACTCCAAGTACAACTTCCCACTACTGTCCTTGACTGGCCCTACTCTTACCCTAGTCATTCGTTTATTCCTGACATATCTACAGAAAGCTTTAGGGTTATCCTTGATCCTACCTGCCAAGGACTTCTCATGTCCCCTCCTGGCTCTTCTTAGCTCTCTCTTTAGGTCCTTCCTAGCTAACTTGTAACGCTCGAGCGCCCTAACTGAACCTTCATGTCTCATCTTTACATAAGCCTCCTTCTTCCCCTTGACAAGTGTTTCGACTGCCTTAGTAAACCACAGTTCCCTCGCTCGACCACTTCCTCCCTGCCTGACAGGTACATACTTATCAAGGACACGCAGTAGCTGTTCCTTGAACAAGCTCCACATTTCCATTGTGCCCATCCCCTGCAGTTTTCCTCTCCATCCGATGCATCCTAAGTCTTGCCTCATCGCATCATAATTGCCTTTCCCCCAGGTTTAACTCTTGTCCTGCGGTATATACCTATCCCTTTCCATCACTAAAGTATAAAAATATTAATTCATGAACTTTGGACTCATACATCTTATTTGGTATTGTATAATCATCATTGTACATGTCATCACTTATCTACCTACTTTGTTCAATTTTCTTTAACACTGTACAGAAAATATGTAACACGAAACAAGGGGGGATGTGGTGAGATGCATCACTGTAAATACACAAGGGGTTAATGTAGGTACACTGCAACTAGGTAAACACTAGAGGGAGCACCAGAGACATCATGACACACAGACATTCAACCAATAGGGCAGTAAGATAGGACACGACCAATGGGCAGTCAAGACATACCCAGATGTGACACTACCACAAGGGGGCAACCCCTATAAAAGGACAGAGGACACATGCTCTTTCTCTTTCCATAGGCGACACTGAGAGACACAGGGGCAGATCAGGAAGCATCACACACACCACATGGATTAGAGCAGACTGGTTAGTTAGATTGAGTTACTAAAGTAAGATGAGCAGGACAGTCGAACTCAAGTAGGAGAATTGTTAACTGTTCAATAAATGTGTTAAACTTATCTCCAAGTCTGAACCTTCCTTTGTCAGAGCATACATCAAGGAAGCAGCTTATGCTACATGAAGAAGCATAACACAACAACCTCCTCCAGCCCCTACAACCCTCCCTATCTCTGTAACCTCCCCCAGTCCCTACAACCCTCCCTATCTCTCTAACCTCCTCCAGCCCCTTCCTATTGTTGTATAGAATCTATGGCATCCCTACAGTGGAGATGGAGGCCATTTGGCCCATCGGGTCTGCACTAACCCCCTGTCCGAATTTCTCACTGTCTATCTCTCTCTTTGTCTCTCTCTCTGTCTGTCTCCGTCTGTCTCTCTGTCTCTCTCTCTCTGCCTCTCTCTGTCTCTTTCAATGTTCTCTCTCTCTCTTTGTCTCTCTCTCTTTGTCTCACTCTCTCCCGCTCTCTGTCTGTCTCTCCAACTGTCTCTCTCTCTCTCTGACTCTCCGACTGTCTCTCTGTCTGTCTCTCACTCCATTTCTTTCTCTTTCTGTCTCTCTCCCACCATCTCTCTCCCTGTGTCCCCCTCTCTCTGTCTCTCTCTCTTGCTGTCTGCACTTCTCTCTCTCTCTCTCTCTCATTATCTCTCTGTCTCACTCTCCCTGTCTCTCTGTGTCTCTCTCAGTCTGTCTCTCTCTCTCTCATTATCTGTGTCTCACTCTCACTGTCTCTGTCTGTCTTTCTCTCCCTCTGTGTCTCTCTCTCTGTCTCTCCCTCTCTCTCGCTCTGTTTTTCTGTGTCTCTCTCTGTCTGTCTCTCTCTCTCTCATTATCTCTCTGTCTCACTCTCACTGTCTCTGTCTGTCTCTCTCTCCCTCTGTGTCTCTCTCTGTCTCCATCTTTCTCTCTCTGTTTTTCTATGTCTCTCTCTGTCTGTCTCTCACTCCCTCTGTGTCTCTCTCTCTGTCTCCATCTTTCTCTCTCTGTTTTTCTATGTCTCTCTCTGTCTGTCTCTCTCTCCCTCTGTGTCTCTCTCTCTGTCTCTCCCTCGCTCTCTCTCTGTTTTTCTATGTCTCTCTCTGTCTGTCTCTCTCTCCCTCTGTGTCTCTCTCTGTCTCCATCTTTCTCTCTCTGATTTTCTATGTCTTTCTCTGTCTGTCTCTCTCTCTCTCTCTGTCTCTCTGTGTCTCTCCCTCTCTCTCTCTCTGTTTTTCTGTGTCTCCCTCTCTGTCTGTCTCTCTCTCTCTCATTATCTCTCTGTCTCACTCTCACTGTCTCTGTCTCTCTCTCCCTCTGTGTCTCTCTCTGTGTCTCTCCCTCTCTCTCTCTGTTTTTCTGTGTCTGTCTCTCTCTCTCTCATTAGCTCTCTGTCTCACTCTCACTGTCTCTGTCTGTCTCTCTCTCTCTGTGTCTCTCTCTCTGTGTCTCTCCCTCTCTCTCTCTCTGTTTTTCTGTGTCTCTCTCTGTCTGTCTCTCTCTCTCTCATTATCTCTCTGTCTCACTCTCGCTGTCTCTGTCTGTCTCTCTCTCCCTCTATGTCTCTCTCTGTGTCTCTCCCTCTCTCTCTCTCTGTTTTTCTGTGTCTCTCTCTGTCTGTCTCTCTCGCTCTCATTATCTCTCTGTCTCACTCTCACTGTCTCTGTCTGTCTCTCTCTCCCTCTGTGTCTCTCTCGCTGTCTCCATCTTTCTCTCTCTGTTTTTCTGTGTCTTTCTCTGTCTGTCTCTCTCTCCCTCTGTGTCTCTCTCTGTGTCTCTCCCTCTCTCTCTCTCTGTTTTTCTGTGTCTCTCTTTCTCTGCATTCTCTCTCTCTGTCTCTCCCTCTCTCTCATTATCTCTCTGTTTCACTCTCACTGTCTCTGTCTGTCTTTCTCTCCCTCTGTGTCTCTCTCTGTGTCTCTCCCTCTCTCTCTCTCTCTCTTTTTCTGTATCTCTCTTTCTCTGCATTCTCTCCCTCTGTCTCTCCCTCTGTTTTTCTATGTCTTTCTCTGTCTGTCTCTCTCTCCCTGTGTCTCTCTCTGTGTCTCTCCCTCTCTCTCTCTGTTTTTCTGTGTCTGTCTCTCTCTCTCTCATTATCTCTCTGTTTCACTCTCACTGTCTCTGTCTGTCTTTCTCTCCCTCTGTGTCTCTCTCTGTGTCTCTCGCTCACTCTCCCTGGGTGCGGAGAATCGGCGTTCGCGCAAGAAATCGGGACCAGCGCTGGCTCGCCGATTCTGCGGGCCCTGAAAAGCGGTGTCACTGGGGAGTACGCCGCGCCGGGGGCCATTGCCAGAGGCCCGCTCAGCAATCCACCGCCCCCGACCGGCGGAAGTCCCGCCGCCGTGAAACTAACCTGCTCCGGCCTGACGGGATACTTGTGTGGCGGCTGCGGACTCAGTCCGCGGCTGCCCTGGTCGGGGGGGGGGTGCGGCCGATCGGGGAATGCTTGTGCGGGGGTTGAGGGTTGGGCGAGGGGCCGAGCGGGGGGGGGGCCTTTGTGGGTCTAGCCCCGCAGGCCGAGTCTGCCATGGAGCGCGGCACGGCCGATGGGGGCCGCATGCGCGAACTCTGACCCAGACGTGCGGGGGCCCGTATCTGCAGCAAAAGCGGGGGTGTAGGGAGCTGGGGGGTGGGGGGCGGTGGGGAGTGGCGGTAGGGAAACGGGATGGGGGTGCCAGGTTTCGGGTGGGTGGGGAGGAGCGAGGGGTGGCTGGGTGTGCGGGGTGGGGTGTGTGCGGGGGGGTGGGTGGGGAGGGGGTGGGGTTGGAGAGGGGGCGGGTGGGGGGGGGGGGGGGGCAACCTCTCAGTCTCTGAAGCATCACAGAGCCAGTTGAGACCTGCAGGGTCGAGAGTTAAACTAGGTTAAGGAGGTTTATAAAAAGAAGCAACGATGTTAAAAACGGCCTCCTTGCCGCTCGGTCCCAGAGCCCCCAAGAGTGCGAGTAATTAAATCGGGGAAATGAGCAGCGTGCCTGTAAATCCAGCCTGGGAATGGCGAGCGATCCGGTTGCTAATGGTCACCGTGAGAAGGAGACCGAGATCGTCAGATACCGGCTGATTAGAGAGAGGGGCGGGGACGTGAAAAATTAATTTGTGGATTTAATTGAAATGGGAAAAGTTGCAGCAAAGGGGCCGGAGATGGAAAGATTTGCAGAGCGGGGGCGGTGGGGGGGGGGGGGGGCGGGGGGGTGGAGGAAGCAGCGAGCGACCCACTTGTCGTGCGAGGGAGCTGGGAGGCCCAGTGCAATTAGGCTCCATCTCCAAATAGACTGGAGGACAGGGCAGGCCGGGGGCCGGGGGGGGGGAGGGGGGGAGCGGAGGCCAAGAACAAAGGAAAGTACAGCCCAGGAACAGGCCCTTCGGCCCTCCAAGCCTGCACCGACCATGCTGCTGCCTGAGCTAAAACCCTCTACCCTTCCTGGGTCCGTATCCCTCTATTCCCATCCTATTCTGGACTTTAACCTGGTGTTGTAAGACTTCATACTGTGCTCACCCCAGTCCAACGCCGGCATCTCCACATCATGGCATCCTATTTGTGTATTTGTCAAGATGCCCCTTAAATGTCACTATCGTCCCTGCTTCCACCACCTCCTCCGGTAGCGAGTTCCAGGCACCCACTACCCTCTGTGTAAAAAACTTGCCTCGTACGTCTCCTCTAAACCTTGCCCCTCGCACCTTAAACCTATGCCCCCTAGTAATTGACACCTCTACCCTGGGAAAAAGCCTCTGACTATCCAAAAATCGAGGGCATGGGGAGCGAAGGTTATGGATGACAGACTGCACCCACCCCTGCAATGGTGTTAAAGGGTACGCCGCTAACCTATTAAGGAGCAACTTTGCATTTTAATCTGCGATAATTAAATCCACAATTTAATTTTGCACGTTAATGCTCGCCTCACGTCTCTCTAACCAGCTTTGATCTGACGAGTTTGTTATCTTTCTCACAGTTTTTTCCTCCTTGTAACTAAGACCGCCCACTGCCATCTCTGTAACATCGCCTGACTCTGTTCGCCCCACTCTCCCACCACTGAGCTCATCCCCTTTGGAAAACCTCCATCCCTGCCTTCCTCACCTGCAGACTCAGCTATTTCATCACTCTCCTGGCTGCTCTCCACACCATCTCGCGAACCTCAGCTCATCCCAAACTCTGGTGTCTCCAACCACCCTCCCCCCTCTCCACACCCCACCACACCCTGCCATGTCCTAACTCACACCGAGTCCAAAGTTCATCCATCACCCCCCCCGTGCTCGCTGACCCACACCGGCTCCCAGTCCGGCATCGCCTCGATTTTAAAATCCTCATCTTTGTTTTCAACCCCCTCACCCCCTCCCTACCTGTGTAACTTCCTCCATCCCTACAACCCTCCCTATCTCTGTAACCTCCTCCAGCCCCGACAACCCTACCTATCTATGTAACCTCCTCCAGCCACGACAACCCTCCCTATCTCTGTAACCTCCTCCAGCTCCTACAACCCTCCCTATCTCTGTAACCTCCTCCAGCTCCTACAACCCTCCCTATCTCTGTAACCTCCTCCAGCCCCTACAACCCTCCCTATCTCTGTAACCTCCTCCAGCCCCTACAACCCTCCCTATCTCTATAACCTCCTCCAGCCCCTACAACCCTCCCTATCTCTGTAACCTCCTCCAGCCCCTACAACCCTCCCTATCTCTGTAACCTCCTCCAGCTCCTACAACCCTCCCTATCTCTGTAACCTCCTCCAGCTCCTACAACCCTCCCTATCTCTGTAACCTCCTCAGCCCCTACAGTCTCCCTATCTCTGTAGCCTCCTCCAGCCTCTACAACCCTACCTATCTCTGTAACCTCCTCCAGACCCTTCAACCCTCCCTATCTCTGTAACCTCCTCCAGCTCCTACAACCCTCCCTATCTCTGTAACCTCCTCCAGCCCCTACAACCCTCCCTATCTCTGTAACCTCCTCCAGCCCCTACAACCCTCCCTATCTCTGTAACCTCCTCCAGCTCCTACAACCCTCCCTATCTCTGTAACCTCCTCAGCCCCTACAGTCTCCCTATCTCTGTAGCCTCCTCCAGCCTCTACAACCCTCCCTATCTCTGTAACCTCCTCCAGACCCTTCAACCCTCCCTATCTCTGTAACCTCCTCCAGCTCCTACAACCCTCCCTATCTCTGTAACCTCTTCCAGCCTCCACAACCCTCCCTATCTCTGTAACCTCCTCAGCCCCTACAGTCTCCCTATCTCTGTAGCCTCCTCCAGCCTCTACAACCCTCCCTATCTCTGTAACCTCCTCCAGACCCTTCAACCCTCTCTATCTCTGTAAGCTTCTCCCGTCACTACAACCCTCTCTATCTCTCTAACCTCCTCCACCCCCTACACCCTCTCTATCTCTGTAACCTTCTCCAGACACTACAACCCTCTCTATTTCTCTAACCTCCTCCAGTCCCAACAACCTTCCCTCTCTCTGTAACCTCCTCCAGACGCTACAACCTTCCCTCTCTCTATAACCACCTCCAGACTCTATAACCCTCCCTATCTCTGTAACCTCCCCCAGACACTACAACCCTCTCTATCTTTCTAACCTCCTCCAGCCCCTACAACCCTCCCTATCTCTGTAACCTCCCCCAGACCCTAAAACCCTTCCTATCTCTGTTACCTCCTTCATGGGCAACACGGTAGCACAGTGGTTAGCACAGTTGCTTCACAGCTCCTGGGTCCCAGGTTCAATTTCTGGCTTGGGTCACTGTCTGTGCGGAGTCTGCACGTTCTCCCCGTCTCTACGTGGATTTCTTCCGGGTGCTCCAGTTTCCTCCCACAGTCCAAAAATGTGCAGTTTAGGTGGATTGTTGTCCAAAAGGTTGGGTGGGGTTACGGGAATAGGGTGGAGTCATGGTCTTAGATAGGGTGCTCTTTCCAGGGGTCGGCGCAGACTCAATGGCCGAATGGGTTCCTTCTGCACTATAAATTCTATGATTCCTGAGTAATAATGAGCGGGAAAAGATTTAACCTTCTTAGGATCCCCGTGCAGCCGGAAAAGCCAGGCACAAAAACCTCTGGAGAAATATTGCAGGTCCACTATTCACCACAACCTGATCGCACAATTTATAGATAACCTGAAAAGACTGGCTGAACACTGCGAATTCGGGGATGTGTTAGACGATACCATCATAGATAGATTAGTCTGTGGTTTAAGGAGTGAATCTATTCAAAAGTGGTTGTTAACCAAACTCAACCTGAAAGTTTTGGGAAGTTGCTGTATCCATGGAAGTATCAAGAATTCACAAGATGTTGGCTGAAACTCGAAAGCAAACAGATTGGAACTTTCCAAAGGTGTGCACAAAACCGACACTCAGCAGCAGATTGTTGGTTCAAAGACATCGGGAACGACTCAACGGAACTGCTCCTCACTTTAGCGATGCCAACCTGGCCAGGCTTCTTGATGCTGTCGATGAGAAACGGGCCACACTGTTCCTCCGAGGGGGTGGGAGGACCAACAGCAGAGTCAGCAATTCCGCCTGGGAGGCTGTGGCAGTGGTTGTCAGTGCGGGCAGCGTGACCAGGAGATCCGCCGTCCAATTTCGGAAGAAGACCAGCGAGCTGCAATGGTAAGTTACCACCTCTCTCCTGGCATCGGTTCCGCCTGCCACCCTTCAAATTCCTCCCCCCCCCCAAATCGCTGGCTGACACCTTGCACCCTCTCCACATCTGGTCTTCATGCTTGTTCCTCACAACCCCCTGGCACCCACTGGCACAAACCCTTCATGTCCAGGTGCGGTGCCCACACATGCCATCTGCTATAGACTCCACAACCCATCAAGTTTGTGGATCACGAAGCAGGAGAAGATAGCCCATAACAAACAGGAAAGGACCAAGACGGCAGGGGTGAAGGGAGGGAGGGGCACTGCCAGACATCAGAGTCCTCACCCAGCAGGAGGAAAGGGCTCTAGAAACCACCTCAGGGGAGAGCTCTGAGGAGACCACCATCAATGTATCACAGCTACCACCCCCACCTTACACCAACACAGACACACAACTTGGTGGGTATATAGTTGGATATATTTGGATATAGTTGGATATATTAGGATATAGTTGGATATTGTTGGATATAGTTGGATATAGTTGGATATATTTGGATGTAGTTGGATATAGTTGGATATAGTTGGATATAGTTGGATATAGTTAGATATATTAGGATGTAGTTGGATATATTTGGATATAGAGGGATACAGTTGGATATATTTGGATATATTTGGAGATAGTTCGATATAGTTGGATATAGTTGGATATATTTGGAGATAGTTGGATATATTTGGATATAGTTGGATATTGTTGGATATAGTTGGATATAGTTGGATATAGTTGGATATACCAGGATATAGTTGGATATTGTTGGATATAGTTGGATATTGTTGGATATAGTTGGATATAGTTGGATATAGTTGGATATACTTGGATATATTTTGATATAGTTGGATATATTATGATATAGTTGGACATATTTGGATATAGTTGGATATCGTTGGATATAGTTGGATATATTTGGATATAGTTGGATATAGTTGGATATACTTGGATATATTTGGATATAGTTGGATATGTATTGATATAGCTGGATATAGTTGGATATATTATGATATAGTTGGATATATTTGGATATAGTTGGATATCGTTGGATATAGTTGGATATATTTGGATATATTTTGATGTATTTGGATATATTTGGATATAGTTGGATACAGTTGGATATATTTGGATATAGGTGGATATAGTCGGATATAGTTGGATATATTTGGATATAGCTTGACATAGTTGGATATATTTGGACATATTTGGATATAATTGGATACAGTTAGATATATTTGGATACAGTTGGAGATAGTTGGATATATTTGGATGTAGTTGGATATTGTTGGATATATTTGGATATATTTGGATATAATTGGATATAGTTGGATATATTTGGATACAGTTGGACATATTTGGATATAGTTGAATGTATTTGGATATAGTTGGATATTGTTGGATATAGTTAGATATATTTGGATATAGTTGGATATAGTTGGATTATTTTGGATATAGTTGAATATAGTTGGGTATAGTTGGATATTGTTGGATATAGTTGGATATATTTGGATATAGTTGGACATATTAGGATATAGTTGGATACAGTTAGATATAGTTGGACATAGTTGGATATAGTTTGATACATTTGGATAATTTTGGAGAGAGTTGGATATAGTTGTATATAATTGGATATAATTGGATATAGTTGGATATAGTTGGATATAGTTGGATATATTTGGATATAGTTGGATATTGTTGGATATAGTTGGATATAGTTGGATGTAGTTGGATATTGTTGGATATTATTGGATATAGTTGGATATATTTGGATATAGTTGGATATTGTTGGATATTGTTGGATGTCTTTGGATATAGTTGGATATAGATGGATATAGTTGGATATATTAGGATATAGTTGGATATAGCTGGAGATATGTGGATATAGTTTGATATAGTTGGATATATTTGGATATAGTTGAATATCGTTGGATTCAAATGGATATCGTTGGATAGAGTTGGATATATTTGGATACAGTTGGATATATTTGGATATAGTTGGATATTGTTTGATATAGTAGGATATAGTTGGATGTAGCTGGATATAGTTGGATATATTTGGATATAGTTGGAAAAAGTAGGATATAGTTGACTATAGTTGGATATATTTCGATATCGTTGGATATAGTTGGACATAGTTGGATATAGTGGGATATATTTGGATATATTTCGATGTATTTGGATATATTTGGATATAGTTGGATACAGTTGGATATATTTGGATATAGTTGGATATAGTCAGATATAGTTGGATATATTTGGATACAGTTGGATATACTAAGGTATAGTTGAATGTATTTGGATATAGTTGGATATTGGATACAGTTGGATTATGTTGGATATAGTTGGATGTAGTTGGGTATAGTTGGATATTGTTGGATATAGTTGGATATATTTGGATATAGTTGGACATATTAGGATATAGTTGGATACAGTTGGATATAGTTGGACATAGTTGGACATAGTTGGATACATTTGGATATTGTTGGATATAGTTGGATATACTTGTATATAGTTGGATATAAATGGATATAGTTGGCTATAGTTGGATATAGTTGGATATAGTTGGATATATTTGGATATAGTTGGATATTGTTGGATATAGTAGGATATAGTTGAATGTAGTTGGATGTTGTTGGATATATTTGGATATAGTTGGATATATTTGGATATAGTTGGATACAGTTGGATACATTTGGATATAGTTGGATATATTTGGATATTTTTGGATATAATTAGATATACTTGGATATAGTTGGAAAAAGTAGAATATGGTTGACTTTAGTTGGATATATTTCGATATTGTTGGATATAGTTGGACATAGTTGGATATAGTTGGATATAGTTGGATATATATGGATATATTTGGATATAATTGGATATGTATTGATATAGCAGGATATAGTTGGACATATTATGATATAGTTTGATATATATAGATATAGTTGGATATTGTTGGATATCTTTGGATATAGTTGGACATAGATGGATATAGTTGGATATATTAGGATATAGTTGGATATAATTGGATATGGTTGGATATTGTTGGATATAGTTGGATATATTTGGATATGGTTGGATATAGCTGGATATATTTGGATATAATTGGGTATAGTTGGATATATTTGGATACAGTTGGATATATTTGGATACAGTTGGATATATTTGGATATAGTTGGACATATTTGGATATATTTGGATATAGTTGGATATATTTGGGAATAGTTGGATATATATGGAAATAGCTGGATATATTTGGATATTGTTGGATCAATTTGGATATATGTGGATATATTTGGATACAGTTGGATATATTTGGATATAGTTGGATATATTTGGATATAGTAGGATATATTTGGATATAGTTGGATATTGTTGGATATAGTTGGATATAGTTGGATATATCAGGATATAGTTGGATATTGTTGGATATAGTTGGATATATTTGGATATAGTTGGATATATTTGGATATAGTAGGATATATTTGGATATAGTTGGATATTGTTGGATATAGTTGTATATAGTTGGATATATCAGGATATAGTTGGATATTGTTGGATATAGTTGGATATATTTTGATATAGTTGGATATGTTATGATATAGTTGGATATATTTGGATATAGTTGGATATCGTTGGATATAGTTGGATATATTTGGATATATTTCGATCTATTTGGATATATTTGGATATAGTTGGATACAGTTGGATATATTTGGATATAGGTGGATATAGTCGGATATAGTTGGATATATTTGGATATATTTGGATATAGTTTGACATAGTTGAATATATTTGGATATATTTGGATATAATTGGATACAGTTAGATATATTTGGATACATTTGGATACAGTTGGAGATAGTTGGATATATTTGGATGTAGTTGGATATTTTTGGATATATTTGGATATATTTGGATATAATTGGATATAGTTGGATATATTTGGATACAGTTGGACATATTTGGATATCGTTGAATGTATTTGGATATAGTTGGATATTGTTGGATATAGTTAGATATATTTGGATATAGTTGGATACAGTTGGATTATTTTGGATATAGTTGAATATAGTTGGGTATAGTTGGATATTGTTGGATATAGTTGGATATATTTGGATATAGTTGGACATATTAGGATATAGTTGGACATTATTGGATATAGTTTGATACATTTGGATAATTTTGGATATAGTTGGATATAGTTGTATATAATTGGATATAGTTGGATATAGTTGGATATATTTGGATATAGTTGGATGTAGTTGGATATTGTTGGATATTATTGGATATAGTTGGATATATTTGGATATAGTTGGATATATTTGGATATAGTTGGACATTGTTGGATATTGTTGGATGTCTTTGGATATAGTTGGATATAGATGGATATAGTTGGATATATCAGGATATAGTTGGATATAGTTGGAGATATGTGGATATAGTTTGATATAGTTGGATATATTTGGATATAGTTGAATATCGTTGGATTCAACTGGATATCGTTGGATAGAGTTGGATATATTTGGATATAGTATTCTATAGTTGAATATAGTTGGATATTGTTGGATATAGTTGGATACATTTGGATATAGTTGGATATATTTGGTTACAGTTGGATATATTTGTATATAGTTGGAAAATGTAGGATATAGTTGGATATTGTTGGATATAGTTGGAAATATTTGGATATAGTTGAATATCATTGGATTCAACTGGATATCATTGGATAGAGTTGGATATATTTGGATATAGTTGAATATCATTGGATTCTACTGGATATCGTTGGATAGAGTTGTATATATTTGGATAAAGTAGGATATAGTTGGACATAGTTGGATATAGTTGGATATACTTGGATATATTTGGATATGGTTGGATATGTATTGATATAGCTGGATATAGTTGGATATATTATGATATAGTTGTATATATTTGGATATAGTTGGATATCGTTGGATATAGCTGGATATATTTGGATATGTTTGGATATATTTGGATATATTTGGATATAGTTGGATACAGTTGGATATATTTGGATATAGTTGGATATTGTTGGATACAGTTGGATATATTTGGATATAGTTGGATATAGTTGGATATTGTTGGATATAGTTGGATATATTTGGATGTAGTTGGATATATTTGGATATATTTGGATATAGTTGGATATTGTTGGATATTGTAGGATATAGTTGGATATATTTGGATATAGTTGGATATTGTTGGATATAGCTGGATGTATTTGGATATAGGTGCATACAGTTGAATATATTAGGATATAGTTGGATATAATTGGATATAGTTGGATATATTTGGATATAATTGGATATAGTTGGATATATTTGGATACAGTTGGATATGTTAGGATACAGTTGGATATATTTGGATATAGTTGGACATATTTGGATATATTTGGATATAGTTGGATATATTTGGTTATAGTTGGATATATTTGGAAATAGCTGTATATATTTGGATATTGTTGGATCTATTTGGAGATACATGGATATATTTTGATACAGTTGGATATATTTGGAAATAGTTGGATATATTTGGAGATAGTTGGATATATTTGGATATAGTTGGATATGTATTGATATAGCTGGATATAGTTGGATATATTATGATATAGTTGTATATATTTGGATGTAGTTGGATATCGTTGGATATAGCTGGATATATTTGGATATGTTTGGATATATTTGGATATATTTGGATATAGTTGGATACAGTTGGATATATTTGGATATAGTTGGATATTGTTGGATACAGTTGGATATATTTGGATATAGTTGGATATAGTTGGATATTGTTGGATATAGTTGGATATATTTGGATGTAGTTGGATTTATTTGGATATATTTGGATATAGTTGGATATTGTTGGATATTGTAGGATATAGTTGGATATATTTGGATATAGTTGGATATTGTTGGATATAGCTGGATATATTTGGAAATAGCTGTATATATTTGGATATTGTTGGATCTATTTGGAGATATGTGGATATATTTGGATACAGTTGGATATATTTGGAAATAGTTGGATATATTTGGATGTACTTGGATATATTTGGATATAGTTGGATATGTATTGATATAGCTGGATATAGTTGGATATATTATGATATAGTTGTATATATTTGGATATAGTTGGATATCGTTGGATATAGCTGGATATATTTGGATATGTTTGGATATATTTGGATATATTTGGATATAGTTGGATACAGTTGGATATATTTGGATATAGTTGGATATTGTTGGATACAGTTGGATATATTTGGATATAGTTGGATATTGTTGGATATAGTTGGATATATTTGGATGTAGTTGGATATATTTGGATATATTTGGATATAGTTGGATATTGTTGGATATTGTAGGATATAGTTGGATATATTTGGATATAGTTGGATATTGTTGGATATAGCTGGATGTATTTGGATATAGCTGCATACAGTTGAATATATTAGGATATAGTTGGATATAATTGGATATAGTTGGATATATTTGGATATAATTGGATATAGTTGGATATATTTGGATACAGTTGGATATGTTAGGATACAGTTGGATATATTTGGATATAGTTTGAAAATATTTGGATATATTTGGATATAGTTGGATATATTTGGTTATAGTTGGATATATTTGGAAATAGCTGTATATATTTGGATATTGTTGGATCTATTTGGAGATACGTGGATATATTTGGATACAGTTGGATATATTTGGAAATAGTTGGATATATTTGGAGATAGTTGGATATATTTGGATATAGTTGGATATATTTGGATATATTTGGATATAGTGGGATATATTTGGATATAATTTGACATAGTTGGATATATTTGGATACAATTGGATACAGTAAGATATATTTGGATACAGTTGGAGATAGTTGGATATATTTGGATGTAGTTGGATATTGTTGGATTTATTTGGATATAGTTGGATATATTTGGATATATTTGGATATAATTGGATATAGTTGGATATATTTGGATATAGTTGGATATATTTGGTTATAGTTGGATATATATGGAAATAGCTGGATATATTTGGATATTGTTGGATCAATTTGGATATATGTGGATATATTTGGATACAGTTGGATATATTTGGATATAATTGGATATATTTGGATATAGTAGGATATATTTGGATATAGTTGGAGATTGTTGGATATAGTTGGATATAGTTGGATATATCAGGATATAGTTGGATATTGTTGGATATAGTTGGATATATTTGGATATAGTTGGATATATTTGGATATAGTAGGATATATTTGGATATAGTTGGATATTGTTGGATATAGTTGTATATAGTTGGATATATCAGGATATAGTTGGATATTGTTGGATATAGTTGGATATATTTTGATATAGTTGGATATGTTATGATATAGTTGGATATATTTGGATATAGTTGGATATCGTTGGATATAGTTGGATATATTTGGATATATTTCGATCTATTTGGATATATTTGGATATAGTTGGATACAGTTGGATATATTTGGATATAGGTGGATATAGTCGGATATAGTTGGATATATTTGGATATATTTGGATATAGTTTGACATAGTTGAATATATTTGGATATATTTGGATATAATTGGATACAGTTAGATATATTTGGATACAGTTGGATACAGTTGGAGATAGTTGGATATATTTGGATGTAGTTGAATATTTTTGGATATATTTGGATATATTTGGATATAATTGGATATAGTTGGATATATTTGGATACAGTTGGACATATTTGGATATCGTTGAATGTATTTGGATATAGTTGGATATTGTTGGATATAGTTAGATATATTTGGATATAGTTGGATATAGTTGGATTATTTTGGATATAGTTGAATATAGTTGGGTATAGTTGGATATTGTTGGATAGAGTTGGATATATTTGGATATAGTTGGACATATTAGGATATAGTTGGACATTGTTGGATATAGTTTGATACATTTGGATAATTTTGGATATAGTTGGATATAGTTGTATATAATTGGATATAGTTGGATATAGTTGGATATATTTGGATATAGTTGGATGTAGTTGGATATTGTTGGATATTATTGGATATAGTTGGATATATTTGGATATAGTTGGATATATTTGGATATAGTTGGACATTGTTGGATATTGTTGGATGTCTTTGGATATAGTTGGATATAGATGGATATAGTTGGATATATCAGGATATAGTTGGATATAGTTGGAGATATGTGGATATAGTTTGATATAGTTGGATATATTTGGATATAGTTGAATATCGTTGGATCCAACTGGATATCGTTGGATAGAGTTGGATATATTTGGATATAGTATTCTATAGTTGGATATAGTTGGATATTGTTGGATATAGTTGGAAACATTTGGATATAGTTGGATATATTTGGATATATTTGGTTATAGTTGGATATATTTGTATATAGTTGGAAAATGTAGGATATAGTTGGATATTGTTGGATATAGTTGGATATATTTGGATATAGTTGAATATCATTGGATTCAACTGGATATCATTGGATAGAGTTGGATATATTTGGATATAGTTGAATATCATTGGATTCTACTGGATATCGTTGGATAGAGTTGTATATATTTGGATAAAGTAGGATATAGTTGGACATAGTTGGATATAGTTGGATATACTTGGATATATTTGGATATGGTTGGATATGTATTGATATAGCTGGATATAGTTGGATATATTATGATATAGTTGTATATATTTGGATATAGTTGGATATCGTTGGATATAGCTGGATATATTTGGATATGTTTGGATATATTTGGATATATTTGGATATAGTTGGATACAGTTGGATATATTTGGATATAGTTGGATATTGTTGGATATAGTTGGATATATTTGGATGTAGTTGGATATATTTGGATATATTTGGATATAGTTGGATATTGTTGGATATTGTAGGATATAGTTGGATATATTTGGATATAGTTGGATATTGTTGGATATAGCTGGATGTATTTGGATATAGCTGCATACAGTTGAATATATTAGGATATAGTTGGATATAAATGGATATAGTTGGATATATTTGGATATAATTGGATATAGTTGGATATATTTTGATACAGTTGGATATGTTAGGATACAGTTGGATATATTTGGATATAGTTGGACATATTTGGATATATTTGGATATAGTTGGATATATTTGGTTATAGTTGGATATATTTGGAAATAGCTGTATATATTTGGATATTGTTGGATCTATTTGGAGATACGTGGATATATTTGGATACAGTTGGATATATTTGGAAATAGTTGGATATATTTGGAGATAGTTGGATATATTTGGATATAGTTGGATATGTATTGATATAGCTGGATATAGTTGGATATATTATGATATAGTTGTATATATTTGGATATAGTTGGATATCGTTGGATATAGCTGGATATATTTGGATATGTTTGGATATATTTGGATATATTTGGATATAGTTGGATACAGTTGGATATATTTGGATATAGTTGGATATTGTTGGATACAGTTGGATATATTTGGATATAGTTGGATATAGTTGGATATTGTTGGATATAGTTGGATATATTTGGATGTAGTTGGATATATTTGGATATATTTGGATATAGTTGGATATTGTTGGATATTGTAGCATATAGTTGGATATATTTGGATATAGTTGGATATTGTTGGATATAGCTGGATATTTTTGGAAATAGCTGTATATATTTGGATATTGTTGGATCTATTTGGAGATATGTGGATATATTTGGATACAGTTGGATATATTTGGAAATAGTTGGATATATTTGGATATACTTGGATATATTTGGATATAGTTGGATATGTATTGATATAGCTGGATATAGTTGGATATATTATGATATAGTTGTATATATTTGGATATAGTTGGATATCGTTGGATATAGCTGGATATATTTGGATATGTTTGGATATATTTGGATATATTTGGATATAGTTGGATACAGTTGGATATATTTGGATATAGTTGGATATTGTTGGATACAGTTGGATATATTTGGATATAGTTGGATATAGTTGGATATTGTTGGATATAGTTGGATATATTTGGATGTAGTTGGATATATTTGGATATATTTGGATATAGTTGGATATTGTTGGATATTGTAGGATATAGTTCGATATATTTGGATATAGTTGGATATTGTTGGATATAGCTGGATGTATTTGGATATAGCTGCATACAGTTGAATATATTAGGATATAGTTGGATATAATTGGATATAGTTGGATATATTTGGATATAATTGGATATAGTTGGATATATTTGGATACAGTTGGATATGTTAGGATACAGTTGGATATATTTGGATATAGTTTGAAAATATTTGGATATATTTGGATATAGTTGGATATATTTGGTTATAGTTGGATATATTTGGAAATAGCTGTATATATTTGGATATTGTTGGATCTATTTGGAGATACGTGGATATATTTGGATACAGTTGGATATATTTGGAAATAGTTGGATATATTTGGAGATAGTTGGATATATTTGGATATAGTTGGATATATTTGGATATATTTGGATATAGTGGGATATATTTGGATATAATTTGACATAGTTGGATATATTTGGATACAATTGGATACAGTTAGATATATTTGGATACAGTTGGAGATAGTTGGATATATTTGGATGTAGTTGGATATTGTTGGATTTATTTGGATATAGTTGGATATATTTGGATATATTTGGATATAATTGGATATAGTTGGATATATTTGGATACAGTTGGCTATATTTGGATATAGATGAATGTATTTGGATATAGTTGGATATTGTTGGATATAGTTAGATATATTTGGATATAGTTGGATATACTTGGATCTATTTCGATATAGTTGGTTTTATTTTGATATAGATGGATATATTTGGATAGAGTTGGATATCGTTGGATATAGTTGGATATATTTGGATATATTTCGATGAATTTGGATATATTTGGATATAGTTGGATAAAGTTGGATATATTTGGATATAGTTGGATATAGTCAGATATAGTTGGATATATTTGGATACAGTTGGATATACAATGGTATAGTTGAATGTATTTGGATATTGTTGGATATTGTTGGATACAGTTGGATTATGTTGGATATAGTTGGATGTAGTTGCGTATAGTTGGATATTGTTGGATATAGTTGGATATATTTGGATACAGTTGGACATATTAGGATGTAGTTGGATACAGTTGGATATAGTTGGACATAGTTGGCCAGAGTTGGATACATTTGGACATTGTTGGATATAGTTGGATATAGTTGTATATATTTGTATATAGTTGGATGTAGTTGGCTATAGTTGGATACAGTTGGATATATTTGGATATAGATGGATACAGTTGGATACATTTGGATATAGTTGGATATATTTGGATATAGTTGGATACAGTTGGATATATTTGGATATAGTTGGATATACTATGGTATAGTTGAATGTATTTGGATATAGTTGGATATTGTTGGATACAGTTGGATTATGTTGGATATAGTTGGATGTAGTTGGGTATAGTTGGATATTGTTGGATATAGTTGGATATATTTGGATATAGTTGGACATATTAGGATATAGTTGGATACAGTTGGATATAGTTGGACATAGTTGGACATAGTTGGATACATTTGGATATTGTTGGATATAGTTGGATATATTTGTATATAGTTGGATATAATTGGATATAGTTGGCTATTGTTGGATATAGTTGGATATAGTCGGATATAGTTGGATATATTTGGATATAGTTGGATATTGTTGGATATAGTAGGATATAGTTGGATGTAGTTGGATGTTGTTGGATATATTTGGATATAGTTGGATATATTTGCATATAGTTTGATACAGTTGGATACATTTGGATATATTTGGATATATTTGGATATTTTTGGATATAGTTGGATATATTTGGATCTAGTTGGACATTGTTGGATATAGTTGGATATAGTTGGATATATTTGGATATTTTTGGATATAGTTGGATATGTATTGATATACAGGATATAGTTGGACATATTATGATATAGTTTGATAGATTTAGATATAGTTGGATATTGTTGGATATCTTTGGATATAGTTGGACATAGATGGATATAGTTGGATATATTAGGATATAGTTGGATATAATTGGATATGGTTGAATATTGTTGGATATAGTTGGATATATTTGGATATGGTTGGATCTAGTTGGATATATTTGGATATAATTGGATATAGTTGGATATATTTGGATACACTTGGATATATTTGGATACAGTTGGATATATTTGGATATAGTTGGACATATTTGGATATGGTTGGATATAGTTGGATATATTTGGATATAATTGGATATAGTTGGACAAATTTGGGAATAGTTGGATATATATGGAAATAGCTGGATATATTTGGATATTGTTGGATCTATTTGGATATATGTGGATATATTTGGATACAGTTGTATATATTTGGAAATAGTTGGATATATTTGGATATAGTTGGATATATTTGGATATAGCTGGATATATTTGGATATAGTTGGATATATTTGGGAATAGTTGGATATATATGGAAATAGCTGGATATATTTGGATATTGTTGGATCTATTTGGATATATGTGGATATATTTGGATACAGTTGGATATATTTGGAAATAGTTGGATATAGTTGGATATAGTTGGAAATAGTTGGATATAGTTGGATATACTTGGATATATTTTGATATAGTTGGATATGTTATGATATAGTTGGATATATTTGGATATAGTTGGATATTGTTGGATATCTTTGGATATAGTTGGACATAGATGGATATAGTTGGATATATTAGGATATAGTTGACTATAGTTGGATATATTTCGATATTGTTGTATATAGTTGGACATAGTTGGATATAGTTGGATATAGTTGGATATAGTTGGATATATTTGGATATAGTTGGATATGTATTGATATAGCAGGATATAGTTGGACATATTATGATATAGTTTGGTATGTTTAGATATAGTTGGATATTGTTGGATATCTTTGGATATAGTTGGACATAGATGGATATAGTTGGATATATTAGGATATAGTTGGATATAATTGGATATCGTTGGATATAGTTGGATATATTTGGATATGGTTGGATATAGTTGGATATATTTGGATATAATTGGATGTAGTTGGATATATTTGGATTCAGTTGGATATATGTGGATACAGTTGGATATATTTGGATATAGTTGGACATATTTGGATATATTTGGATATAGTTGGATATATTTGGGAATAGTTGGATATATATGGAAATAGCTGGATATATTTGGATATTGTTGGATCTATTTGGATATATGTGGATATATTTGGATACAGTTGGATATATTTGGAAATAGTTGGATATATTTGGTTATAGTTGGATATATTTGGAAAAAGTAGGATATATAGTTGGATATATCAGGATATAGTTGGATATAGTTGGATATTGTTGGATATAGTTGGAAATAGTTGGATATAGTTGGATATACTTGGATATATTTTGATATAGTTGGATATGTTATGATATAGTTGGATATATTTGGATATAGTTGGATATCGTTGGATATAGTTGGATATATTTGGATATATTTGGATACAGTTGGATATATTTGGATATAGGTGGATATAGTCGGATATAGTTGGATATATTTGGATATATTTGGATATAGTTTGACATAGTTGGATATATTTGGATATATTTGGATATAATTGGATACAGTTAGATATATTTGGATACAGTTGGATACAGTTGGAGATAGTTGGATATATTTGGATGTAGTTGGATATATTTGGATACAGTTGGATATATTTGGATATAGTTGGACATATTTGGATATATTTGGATATAGTTGGATATATTTGGGAATAGTTGGATATATATGGAAATAGCTGGATATATTTGGATATTGTTGGATCTATTTGGATATATGTGGATATATTTGGATACAGTAGGATATATTTGGAAATAGTTGGATATATTTGGATATAGTTGGATATATTTGGAAAAAGTAGGATATATTTGGATATAGTTGGATATTGTTGGATATAGTTGTATATAGTTGGATATATCAGGATATAGTTGGATATTGTTGGATATAGTTGGATATTGTTGGATATAGTTGGAAATAGTTGGATATAGTTGGATATACTTGGATATATTTTGATATAGTTGGATATGTTATGATATAGTTGGATATATTTGGATATAGTTGGATATCGTTGGATATAGTTGGATATATTTGGATATATTTGGATACAGTTGGATATATTTGGATATAGGTGGATATAGTCGGATATAGTTGGATATATTTGGATATATTTGGATATAGTTTGACATAGTTGGATATATTTGGATATATTTGGATATAATTGGATACAGTTAAATATATTTGGATACAGTTGGACATATTTGGATATAGTTGAATGTATTTGGATATAGTTGGATATTGTTGGATATAGTTAGATATATTTGGATATAGTTGGATATATTTGGACATATTAGGATATAGTTGGATACAGTTGGAGATAGTTGGACATAGTTGGACATAGTTGGATACATTTGGATATTGTTGGATATAGTTGGATATAGTTGGATATATTTGTATATAGTTGTATATAATTGGATATTGTTGGGTATAGTTGGATATAGTTGGATATATTTGGACATAGTTGGATATTGGTGGATATAGTAGAATATAGTTGGATGTAGTTGGATATTGTTGGATATAGTTGGATATATTTGGATATAGTTGGATTCAGTTGGATACTTTTGGATATAGTTGGATATAGTTGGATATATTTGGATATAGTTGGAATAAGTAGGATATAGTTGACGATAGTTGGATATATTTCGATATCGTTGGATACAGTTGGACATAGTTGGATATAGTCGGATATAGTTGGATATCGTTGGATATATTTGGATATAGTTGGATATGTATTGATATAGCAGGATTTAGTTGGACATATTATGATATAGTTGGATATATTTAGATATAGTTGGATATTGTTGGATATCTTTGGATATAGTTGGACATAGATGGATATAGTTGGATATATTAGGATATAGTTGGATATAACTGGATATGGTTGGATATAGTTGGATATAGTTGGATATACTTGGATATATTTTGATATAGTTGGATATGTTATGATAACGTTGGATATATTTGGATATAGTTGGATATCGTTGGATATAGTTGGATATATTTGGATATATTTCGATGTATTTGGATATATTTGGATATAGTTGGATACAGTTGGATATATTTGGATATAGGTGGATATAGTCGGAAATAGTTGGATATATTTGGATATAGTTTGACATAGTTGGATATATTTGGATATAATTAGATATAGTTGGATATATTTGGATACAGTTGGACTTATTTGGATAGAGTTGAATGTATTTGGATATAGTTGGATATTGTTGGATATAGTTGGATATATTTGGATATAGTTGGATATAGTTGGATATACTTGGATATATTTTGATATAGTTGGATATGTTATGATAAAGTTGGATATTGTTGGATATATTTGGATATAATTGGATATAGTTGGATATATTTGGATACAGTTGGATATATTTGGATACAGTTGGATATATTTGGATATAGTTGGACATATTTGGATATATTTGGATATAGTTGGATATATTTGGGAATAGTTGGATATATATGGAAATAGCTGGATATATTTGGATATTGTTGGATCTATTTGGATATATGTGGATATATTTGGATACAGTTGGATATATTTGGAAATAGTTGGATACATTTGGATATAGTCGGATATATTTGGATATATTTGGATATAGTTGGATATATTTGGATATAGTTGGAAAAAGTAGGATATAGTTGACTATAGTTGGATATATTTCGATATCGTTGGATATTGTTGGACATCGTTGGATATAGTTGGATATATTTGGATATATTTGGATATAGTTGGATACAGTTGGATATATTTGGATATAGGTGGATATAGTCGGATATAGTTGGATATATTTGGATATTTTTGGATATAATTGGACACAGTTAGATATATTTGGATACAGTTGGATACAGTTGGAGATAGTTGGAAATATTTGGATGTAGTTGGATATTGTTGGATATATTTGGATATATTTGGATATATTTGGATATAATTGGATATAGTTGGATATTGTTGGATATAATTAGATATAGTAGGATATAGTTGGATATCCTTGGGTATAGTTGCATGTATTTGAATATAATTGCATATTGTTGGATATAGTTAGATATATTTGGATATAGTTGGATATATTTGGATATAGTTCGATATAGTTCGATATATTTGGATATAGTTGAATATCGTTGGATACAATTGGATATAGTTGGATAGAGTTGGATATATTTGGATATAGTAGGATATTTTTGGAAATAGTTGGATATATTTGGATATAGTTGGATACAGTTGGATATATTTGGATATAGTTGGATATACTATGGTATAGTTGAATGTATTTGGATATAGTTGGATATTGTTGGATACAGTTGGATTATGTTGGATATAGTTGGATGTAGTTGGGTATAGTTGGATATTGTTGGATATAGTTGGATATATTTGGATATAGTTGGACATATTAGGATATAGTTGGATACAGTTGGATATAGTTGGACATAGTTGGACATAGTTGGATACATTTGGATATTGTTGGATATAGTTGGATATATTTGTATATAGTTGGATATAATTGGATATAGTTGGCTATTGTTGGATATAGTTGGATATAGTCGGATATAGTTGGATATATTTGGATATAGTTGGATATTGTTGGATATAGTAGGATATAGTTGGATGTAGTTGGATGTTGTTGGATATATTTGGATATAGTTGGATATATTTGCATATAGTTTGATACAGTTGGATACATTTGGATATATTTGGATATATTTGGATATTTTTGGATATAGTTGGATATATTTGGATCTAGTTGGACATTGTTGGATATAGTTGGATATAGTTGGATATATTTGGATATTTTTGGATATAGTTGGATATGTATTGATATACAGGATATAGTTGGACATATTATGATATAGTTTGATAGATTTAGATATAGTTGGATATTGTTGGATATCTTTGGATATAGTTGGACATAGATGGATATAGTTGGATATATTAGGATATAGTTGGATATAATTGGATATGGTTGAATATTGTTGGATATAGTTGGATATATTTGGATATGGTTGGATCTAGTTGGATATATTTGGATATAATTGGATATAGTTGGATATATTTGGATACACTTGGATATATTTGGATACAGTTGGATATATTTGGATATAGTTGGACATATTTGGATATGGTTGGATATAGTTGGATATATTTGGATATAATTGGATATAGTTGGACAAATTTGGGAATAGTTGGATATATATGGAAATAGCTGGATATATTTGGATATTGTTGGATCTATTTGGATATATGTGGATATATTTGGATACAGTTGTATATATTTGGAAATAGTTGGATATATTTGGATATAGTTGGATATATTTGGATATAGCTGGATATATTTGGATATAGTTGGATATATTTGGGAATAGTTGGATATATATGGAAATAGCTGGATATATTTGGATATTGTTGGATCTATTTGGATATATGTGGATATATTTGGATACAGTTGGATATATTTGGAAATAGTTGGATATAGTTGGATATAGTTGGAAATAGTTGGATATAGTTGGATATACTTGGATATATTTTGATATAGTTGGATATGTTATGATATAGTTGGATATATTTGGATATAGTTGGATATTGTTGGATATCTTTGGATATAGTTGGACATAGATGGATATAGTTGGATATATTAGGATATAGTTGACTATAGTTGGATATATTTCGATATTGTTGTATATAGTTGGACATAGTTGGATATAGTTGGATATAGTTGGATATAGTTGGATATATTTGGATATAGTTGGATATGTATTGATATAGCAGGATATAGTTGGACATATTATGATATAGTTTGGTATGTTTAGATATAGTTGGATATTGTTGGATATCTTTGGATATAGTTGGACATAGATGGATATAGTTGGATATATTAGGATATAGTTGGATATAATTGGATATCGTTGGATATAGTTGGATATATTTGGATATGGTTGGATATAGTTGGATATATTTGGATATAATTGGATGTAGTTGGATATATTTGGATTCAGTTGGATATATGTGGATACAGTTGGATATATTTGGATATAGTTGGACATATTTGGATATATTTGGATATAGTTGGATATATTTGGGAATAGTTGGATATATATGGAAATAGCTGGATATATTTGGATATTGTTGGATCTATTTGGATATATGTGGATATATTTGGATACAGTTGGATATATTTGGAAATAGTTGGATATATTTGGTTATAGTTGGATATATTTGGAAAAAGTAGGATATATAGTTGGATATATCAGGATATAGTTGGATATAGTTGGATATTGTTGGATATAGTTGGAAATAGTTGGATATAGTTGGATATACTTGGATATATTTTGATATAGTTGGATATGTTATGATATAGTTGGATATATTTGGATATAGTTGGATATCGTTGGATATAGTTGGATATATTTGGATATATTTGGATACAGTTGGATATATTTGGATATAGGTGGATATAGTCGGATATAGTTGGATATATTTGGATATATTTGGATATAGTTTGACATAGTTGGATATATTTGGATATATTTGGATATAATTGGATACAGTTAGATATATTTGGATACAGTTGGATACAGTTGGAGATAGTTGGATATATTTGGATGTAGTTGGATATATTTGGATACAGTTGGATATATTTGGATATAGTTGGACATATTTGGATATATTTGGATATAGTTGGATATATTTGGGAATAGTTGGATATATATGGAAATAGCTGGATATATTTGGATATTGTTGGATCTATTTGGATATATGTGGATATATTTGGATACAGTAGGATATATTTGGAAATAGTTGGATATATTTGGATATAGTTGGATATATTTGGAAAAAGTAGGATATATTTGGATATAGTTGGATATTGTTGGATATAGTTGTATATAGTTGGATATATCAGGATATAGTTGGATATTGTTGGATATAGTTGGATATTGTTGGATATAGTTGGAAATAGTTGGATATAGTTGGATATACTTGGATATATTTTGATATAGTTGGATATGTTATGATATAGTTGGATATATTTGGATATAGTTGGATATCGTTGGATATAGTTGGATATATTTGGATATATTTGGATACAGTTGGATATATTTGGATATAGGTGGATATAGTCGGATATAGTTGGATATATTTGGATATATTTGGATATAGTTTGACATAGTTGGATATATTTGGATATATTTGGATATAATTGGATACAGTTAAATATATTTGGATACAGTTGGACATATTTGGATATAGTTGAATGTATTTGGATATAGTTGGATATTGTTGGATATAGTTAGATATATTTGGATATAGTTGGATATATTTGGACATATTAGGATATAGTTGGATACAGTTGGAGATAGTTGGACATAGTTGGACATAGTTGGATACATTTGGATATTGTTGGATATAGTTGGATATAGTTGGATATATTTGTATATAGTTGTATATAATTGGATATTGTTGGGTATAGTTGGATATAGTTGGATATATTTGGACATAGTTGGATATTGGTGGATATAGTAGAATATAGTTGGATGTAGTTGGATATTGTTGGATATAGTTGGATATATTTGGATATAGTTGGATTCAGTTGGATACTTTTGGATATAGTTGGATATAGTTGGATATATTTGGATATAGTTGGAATAAGTAGGATATAGTTGACGATAGTTGGATATATTTCGATATCGTTGGATACAGTTGGACATAGTTGGATATAGTCGGATATAGTTGGATATCGTTGGATATATTTGGATATAGTTGGATATGTATTGATATAGCAGGATTTAGTTGGACATATTATGATATAGTTGGATATATTTAGATATAGTTGGATATTGTTGGATATCTTTGGATATAGTTGGACATAGATGGATATAGTTGGATATATTAGGATATAGTTGGATATAACTGGATATGGTTGGATATAGTTGGATATAGTTGGATATACTTGGATATATTTTGATATAGTTGGATATGTTATGATAACGTTGGATATATTTGGATATAGTTGGATATCGTTGGATATAGTTGGATATATTTGGATATATTTCGATGTATTTGGATATATTTGGATATAGTTGGATACAGTTGGATATATTTGGATATAGGTGGATATAGTCGGAAATAGTTGGATATATTTGGATATAGTTTGACATAGTTGGATATATTTGGATATAATTAGATATAGTTGGATATATTTGGATACAGTTGGACTTATTTGGATAGAGTTGAATGTATTTGGATATAGTTGGATATTGTTGGATATAGTTGGATATATTTGGATATAGTTGGATATAGTTGGATATACTTGGATATATTTTGATATAGTTGGATATGTTATGATAAAGTTGGATATTGTTGGATATATTTGGATATAATTGGATATAGTTGGATATATTTGGATACAGTTGGATATATTTGGATACAGTTGGATATATTTGGATATAGTTGGACATATTTGGATATATTTGGATATAGTTGGATATATTTGGGAATAGTTGGATATATATGGAAATAGCTGGATATATTTGGATATTGTTGGATCTATTTGGATATATGTGGATATATTTGGATACAGTTGGATATATTTGGAAATAGTTGGATACATTTGGATATAGTCGGATATATTTGGATATATTTGGATATAGTTGGATATATTTGGATATAGTTGGAAAAAGTAGGATATAGTTGACTATAGTTGGATATATTTCGATATCGTTGGATATTGTTGGACATCGTTGGATATAGTTGGATATATTTGGATATATTTGGATATAGTTGGATACAGTTGGATATATTTGGATATAGGTGGATATAGTCGGATATAGTTGGATATATTTGGATATTTTTGGATATAATTGGACACAGTTAGATATATTTGGATACAGTTGGATACAGTTGGAGATAGTTGGAAATATTTGGATGTAGTTGGATATTGTTGGATATATTTGGATATATTTGGATATATTTGGATATAATTGGATATAGTTGGATATTGTTGGATATAATTAGATATAGTAGGATATAGTTGGATATCCTTGGGTATAGTTGCATGTATTTGAATATAATTGCATATTGTTGGATATAGTTAGATATATTTGGATATAGTTGGATATATTTGGATATAGTTCGATATAGTTCGATATATTTGGATATAGTTGAATATCGTTGGATACAATTGGATATAGTTGGATAGAGTTGGATATATTTGGATATAGTAGGATATTTTTGGAAATAGTTGGATACATTTGGATATAGTTGGACATAGTTGGATACATTTGGATATAGTTGGATATAGTTGGATACATTTGGATATATTTGGATATAGTTGGATGTATTTGGATATAGTTGGAAAAAGTAAGATATAGTTGACTTTAGTTGGATATATTTCGATATCGTTGGACATCGTTGGACATAGTTGGATGTAGTTGGTTATAGTTGGATATATTTTGATATAGTTGGATATAGTTGGATATATTTGGATATATTTGGATGTATTTTGGATATGTATTGATATAGCTGGATATAGTTGGACATATTATGATATAGTTGGATATATTTAGATATAGTTGGATATTGTTGGATATTGTTGGATATAGTGGTACATATTTGGATATCGTTGGGTATAGTTGGATTTTGTTGGATATAGTTGGATATATTTAGATATAGTAGGATATAGTTGGATATAGTTGGATATATTTGGATATAGTTGGATATACTTGGATATCCTTGGATATATTTGGAAATAGTTGGATATATTTTGATATCGTTGGATATATTATGATTTTGTTCGATATATTTGGATATAGTTGTATATCGTTGGATATAGCTGGATATAGAACATAGAACGATACTGCGCAGTACAGGCCCTTCGGCCCACGATGTTGCACCGAAACAAAAGCCATCTAACCTACACTATGCCATTATCATCCATATGTTTATCCAATTAACTTTTAAATGCCCTCAATGTTGGCGAGTTCACTACTGTTGCAGGTAGGGCATTCCACGGCCTCACTACTCTTTGCGTAAAGTACCTACCTCTGACCTCTGTCCTCTATCTATTACCCCTCAGTTTAAAGCTAATTCCCCTCGTGCCAGCCATTTCCATCCGCGGGAGAAGGCTCTCACTGTCCACCCTATCTAACCCCTTGATCATTTTGTATGCCTCTATTAAGTCTCCTCTTAAACTTCTTCTCTCCAACGAAAACAACCTCAAGTCCATCAGCCTTTCCTCATAAGATTTTCCCTCCATACCAGGCAACATCCTGGTAAATCTCCTCTGCACCCGCTCCAAAGTCTCCACGTCCTTCCTATAATGCGGTGACCAGAACTGTACGCAATACTCCAAATGCGGCCGTACCAGAGTTTTGTAGAGTTTTGGATATATTTGGATATAGTTGGATATAGTTGGGTATAGTTGGATATAGGTGCATATAGTTCGAAATAGTTGGATATAGTTGTATATTGTTGGATATATTTGGATATAGTTGGCCAGGGTTGGATATATTTCGATATAGTTGGATATATTTGGATATATTAGGATATAGTTGGATATAGTTGGATATAAGAACATAAGAACATAAGAACTAGGAACAGGCGTCGGCCACCTGGCCTCTCGAGCCTGCTCCGCCATTTAATGAGATCACGGCTGATCCTTGCGGACTCAGCTCCACTCTCCGGCCCGTACACCATTTCCCCGAATCCCTTTATTCTTTAGAAAGGCATCTATCTTTTTCTTAAAAACGTTTAAAGAAGGAGCCTCAACTGCTTCACTCGGCAAGGAATTCCAGAGATTCACAACCCTTTGGGTGAAGAAATTCCTCCTACGCTCCGTCCTAAATCTACCTCCCCTTATTTTGAGGCTATGCCCCCTAGTTCTGCTTTCCCCGAGCAGTGGAAACAACCTGCCCGCATCTATCCTATCTATTCCCTTCATAATTTTATATGTCTCAATAAGATCCCCCGCATCCTTCTAAACTCCAATGAGTACAGTCCCAGTCTACTCAACCTCTCGTCATAATCTAATCCCCTCAACTCTGAGATCAACCTAGTGAATCTCCTCTGCACTCCCTCCAGTGCCAATATGTCCTTTCTCAGGTAAGGAGACCAAAACTGAACACAATACTCCAGATGCAGCCTCACCAACACCCTATACAATTGCAGCATAACCTCACTAGTCTTGAACTCCATCCCTCTAGCAATGAAAGACAAAACTCGATTAGCCTTCTTAATCACCTGTTGCACCTGCACACCAACTTTTTGCGACTCGTGCACCAGCACACCCAGGTCCCTCTGCACAGCAGCATGTTTTAACATCTTACCGTTTAAATAATAATCCATTCTGCTGTTATTCCTCCCAAAATGGATAGCCTCACACTTGGCAACATTGAATTCCATCTGCCAGACCCTAGCCCATTCACCTAACCTATCCAAATCCTTCTGCAGACTTCCGGTATCCTCTGCACTTTTTGCTTTACCACTCATCTTAGTGTCGTCTGCAAACTTTGACACATTGCACTTGGTCCCCAACTCCAAATCGTCTATGTAAATTGTGATCAACTGCGGGCCCAACACTGATCCTTGAGGGACCCCACTAGTTACAGGTTGCCAACCAGAGAAACACCCATTTATCCCCACTCTCTGCTTTCTGTTAGTTAACCAATCCTCTACCCATGCTACCACTTTACCCTCAATGCCATGCATCTTTAGTTTATGCAGCAACCTTTTGTGTGGCACCTTGTCAAAAGCTTTCTGGAAATCCAGATATACCACATCCATTGGCTCCCCGTTATCTACTGCAGTGGTAACGCCCTTAAAAAATTCTACCAAATTAGTCAGACACGACCTACCCTTTGTGAACCCATGCTGCGTCTGCCCAATGGGACAATTTCCCTCCAGGTGCCCTGCTATTTCCTCCTTAATGATAGATTCCAGCATTTTCCCTACAACCGAAGTTAAGCTTACCGGTCTATAATTACCCGCTTTCTGCCGACCTCCTTTTTTAAACAGTGGTGTCACGTTTGCTACTTTCCAATCCTCTGGGACCACCCCAGAGTCTAGTGAATTTTGATTAATTATCACTAGTGCGTTTACAATTTCCCTAGCCATCTCTTTTAACACTCTGGGATGCATCCCATCAGGGCCAGGAGACTTGTCTACCTTTAGCCCCATTAGCTTGCCGAATACTGCCTCCTTAGTGATTACAATCATCTCAAGGTCCTCACCTATCATATCCTTATTTCCATCAGTCACGGGCATGTTATTTGTGTCCTCCACTGTGAAGACTGACCCAAAAAACCTGTTCAGCTCCTCAGCCATTTCCCCGTCTCCTATTATTAAATCTCCCTTCTCATCTTCCAAAGGACCAATATTTACCTTAGCCACTCTTTTTTGTCTTATATATTTGTAGAAGCTTTTACTATCTGCTTTTATGTTCTGAGCCAGTTTACTTTCATAGTCTACCTTACTCTTCTTTATGGCTTTTTTAGTAGCTTTCTGTTGTCCCCTAAAGACTTCCCAGTCCTCTAGTCTCCCACCAATTTTTGCCACTTTATATGTTTTTTCCTTCAATTTGATACTCTCCCTCACCTCCTTAGATATCCACGGTCGATTTTTCCCCTTTCTACCATCTTTCTTTTTTGTGGTATGAACCTTTCCTGAACACTGTGAAAGATCGCTCGGAAGGTTCTCCACTGTTCCTCAACTGCTTCACCATGAAGTCTTTGCTCCCAGTCTACCTTAGCTAGTTCTTCTCTCATCCCATTGTAATCGCCTTTGTTTAAGCACAAAACACTAGTGTTTGATTTTACCTTGTCATCCTCCAACTGTATTTTAAAATCCACCATATTGTGGTCACTCCTTCCAAGAGGATCCCGAAATATGAGATCATTAATCAATCCTGCCTCATTACACAGGACCAGATCTAGGACCGCTTGTTCCCTTGTAGGTTCCATTACATACTGTTCCAGGAAATTATAGTTGGATATATTTCGATATTGTTGGATATAGTTGGACAGAGTTGGATATAGTTGGATATAGTTGGATATATTTGGATATAGTTGGATATGTATTGATATAGCAGGATATAGTTGGACATATTATGATATAGTTTGGTATATTTAGATATAGTTGGATATTGTTGGATATCTTTGGATATAGTTGGACATAGATGGATATAGTTGGATATATTAGGATATAGTTGGATATAATTGGATATGGTTGGATATTGTTGGATATAGTTGGATATATTTGGATATGGTTGGATATAGTTGGATATATTTGGATATAGTTGGATATAGTTGGATATATTTGGACACAGTTGGATATATTTGGATACAGTTGGATATATTTGGATATAGTTGGACATATTTGGATATGGTTGGATATAGTTGGATATATTTGGATATAATTGGATATAGTTGGATATATTTGGGAATAGTTGGATATATATGGAAATAGCTGGATATATTTGGATATTGTTGGATCTATTTGGATATATGTGGATATAATTGGATATATTTGGATACAGTTGGATATATTTGGATACAGTTGGATATATTTGGATATAGTTGGACATATTTGGATATATTTGGATATAGTTGGATATATTTGGGAATAGTTGGATATATATGGAAATAGCTGGATATATTTGGATATTGTTGGATCTATTTGGATATATGTGGATATATTTGGATACAGTTGGATATATTTGGAAATAGTTGGATATATTTGGATATAGTTGGATATATTTGGATATAGTAGGATATATTTGGATATAGTTGGATATTGTTGGATATAGTTGTATATAGTTGGATATATCATCATAGATGTATCTGTATCTAGGATATCTGTATCTGTATCAGGATATAGTTGGATACAGTTGGATTATGTTGGATATAGTTGGATGTAGTTGGGTATAGTTGGATATTGTTGGATATAGTTGGATATATTTGGATACAGTTGGACATATTAGGATGTAGTTGGATACAGTTGGATATAGTTGGACATAGTTGGCCAGAGTTGGATACATTTGGATATTGTTGGATATAGTTGGATATAGTTGTATATATTTGTATATAGTTGGATATAGTTGGCTATAGTTGGATACAGTTGGATATATTTGGATATAGTTGGATATTGTTGGATATAGTAGGATATAGTTGGATGTAGTTGGATATTTTTGGATATATTTGGATATAGTTGGATATATTTGGATCCCGAAATATGAGATCATTAATCAATCCTGCCTCATTACACAGGACCAGATCTAGGACCGCTTGTTCCCTTGTAGGTTCCATTACATGTCCAGGAAATTATCCCGGGCAAATTCTATAAACTCCTCCTCAAGGCTGCCTTTACCAACCTGGTTAAACCAATCGATATGCAGATTAAAATCTCCCATGATAACCGCTGTACCATTTCTACATGCATCCGTTATTTCTTTGCTAATTGCCTGCTCTACCATCCTGTTACTATTTGGTGGCCTATAGACTACTCCTACCAGTGACCTTTTCGCCTTACTAGTCCTGATTTCCACCCAATTTGATTCAACCTTGTCTTCCATAGCACCAATATCATCCCTTACTATTGCCTGGATGCCATCCTTAAACAGCAAAGCTACACCACCGCCCTTACCGTCCATTCTATCTTTTCGTATAGTCTGATACCCTTGGATATTTAACTCCCAGTCGTGACCATCTTTTAACCATGTTTCAGTAATGGCCACTAAATCATAGTCATTCATGATGATTTGCGCCATCAACTCATTTACCTTATTTCGTATATTACGAGCATTCAGGTAAAGTACACTTATGCTGTCTTTTGTGCACTCACCTCTCCCAGCACTGTCCCGGCTCTCTCCTCCCGCACTTTTTAAATCTCCCGGCTCTCTCCTCCGGCGCTGTTTTCGCTGTCCCGGCTCTCTCTGCTCCCGCGCTGTTTTCGCTGTCCCGGCTCGCTCTGCTCCCGCGCTGTTTTCGCTGTCTCGGCTCTCTCCTCCCGCGCTTTTTAAATCTCCCGGCTCTCTCCTCCGGCGCTGTTTCCGCTGTCCCGGCTCTCTCTGCTCCCGCGCTGTTTTCGCTGTTGGATAGTTGGATATAGTTGGATATAGTTGGATATATTTGGATATAGTTGGAAAAAGTAGGATATAGTTGGATGTAGTTGGATATATTGAGATATTGTTGGATATATTTGGATATAGTTGGATATATTTGGATATAGTTGGATATATTAGGATATAGTTGGATATAATTGGATATAGTTGGACATAGTTGGATATTGTTGGATATAGTTGGATGCAGTTGGATATCGTTGGATATAGTTGGATATGGTTGGATATATTAGGGTATAGTTGGATATAGTTGAATATAGTTGGATGCAGTTGGATATAGTTGGATATATTTGGATATAGTTGGAAAAAGTAGGATATAGTTGGATATATTGAGATATTGTTGGATATTGTTGGATATATTTGGATATAGTTGGATATAGTTGGATACAATTGGATATAGTTGGACATAGTTGGATATAGTTGGATATTGTTGGATATAGTTGGATATAGTTGGATATTGTTGGATATAGTTGGATATAGTTGGATACAGTTGGATATAGTTGGATATTGTTGGATATAATTGGATATAGTTGGGTACAGTTGGATATAGTTGGATATATTTGGATATCGTTGGATATAGTTGGATGTATTTGGATATAGTTGGAAAAAGTAGGATATAGTTGGATGTAGTTGGATATATTGAGATATTGTTGGATATATTTGGATATAGTTGGATATATTAGGATATAGTTGGATATAATTGGACATAGTTGGATATAGTTGGATATATTTGGATATCGTTGGATATAGTTGGATATATTTGGATATAGTTGGTAAAAGTAGGATATAGTTGGATGTAGTTGGATATACTGAGATATTGTTGGATATAGTTGGATATATTTGGATATAATTGGACATAGTTGGATATAGTTGGATATTGTTGGATATAGTTGGATGCAGTTGGATATAGTTGGATATAGTTGGATATGGTTGGATATATTAGGGTATAGTTGGATATAGTTGGATATAGTTGGATGCAGTTGGATATATTTGGATATAGTTGGAAAAAGTAGGATATAGTTGGATATAGTTGGATATATTGAGATATTGTTGGATATTGTTGGATATAGTTGGATATAGTTGGATATAATTGGATATAATTGGATATAGTTGGACATAGTTGGATATAGTTGGATATATTAGGATATAGTTGGATATAATTGGATATAGTTGGACATAGTTGGATATTGTTGGATATAGTTGGATGCAGTTGGATATCGTTGGATATAGTTGGATATAGTTGGATATGGTTGGATATATTAGGGTATAGTTGGATATAGTTGAATATAGTTGGATGCAGTTGGATATAGTTGGATATATTTGGATATAGTTGGAAAAAGTAGGATATAGTTGGATATAGTTGGATATATTGAGATATTGTTGGATATTGTTGGATATATTTGGATATAGTTGGATATAGTTGGATACAATTGGATATAGTTGGACATAGTTGGATATAGTTGGATATTGTTGGATATAGTTGGATATAGTTGGATATTGTTGGATATAGTTGGATATAGTTGGATACAGTTGGATATAGTTGGATATTGTTGGATATAATTGGATATAGTTGGGTACAGTTGGATATAGTTGGATATATTTGGATATCGTTGGATATAGTTGGATGTATTTGGATATTTTTGGAAAAAGTAGGATATAGTTGGATGTAGTTGGATATATTGAGATATTGTTGGATATATTTGGATATAGTTGGATATATTAGGATATAGTTGGATATAATTGGACATAGTTGGATATAGTTGGATATATTTGGATATCGTTGGATATAGTTGGATATATTTGGATATAGTTGGTAAAAGTAGGATATAGTTGGATGTAGTTGGATATACTGAGATATTGTTGGATATAGTTGGATATATTAGGATATAGTTGGATATAATTGGACATAGTTGGATATAGTTGGATATTGTTGGATATAGTTGGATGCAGTTGGATATAGTTGGAAAAAGTAGGATATAGTTGGATATAGTTGGATATATTGAGATATTGTTGGATATTGTTGGATATAGTTGGATATAGTTGGATATAATTGGATATAGTTGGACATAGTTGGATATAGTTGGATATAGTTGGATATAGTTGGATATAGTTGGATATTGTTGGATTTAGTTGGATATAGTTGGGTACAGTTGGATATAGTTGGATATATTTGGATATAGTTGGATATAGTTGGATATTGTTGGATATAGTTGGATATATTTGGATATCGTTGGATATAGTTGGATATGGTTGGATATAGTTGGATATAGTTGGATATAGTAGAATATAGTTGGATTTATTTGGATGCAGTTGGATATCGTTGGATATAGTTGGATATATTAGGGTATAGTTGGATATATTAGGATATCATAGATTAGCATAGAATTTACAATGTAGAAGGAGGCCATTTGGCCCATCGAGTCTGCACCAGCTCTTGGAAAGAGCACCCTACCCAAGGTCAACACCTCCACCCTATCCCCACAACCCAGCAACCCCACCCAACACTCAGGCCAATTCTGGACACTAAGGGCAATTTATCATGGCCAATCCACCTAACCTGCACATCTTTGGACTGTGGGAGAAAACCGGAGCACCCAGAGGAAACCCACGCACACACGGGGAGGATATGCAGACTCTGCACAGACAGTGACCCAAGCCGGAATCGAACCTGGGACCCTGGAACTGTGAAGCAATTGTGCTATCCACAATGCTACCGTGCTGCCCTATAGTTGGATATACTTGGTATAGTTGGATATTATTGGATATAGTAGGATATCGTTGGATATTGTTGGATATAATTTGATATAGTTGGATATAGTTGGATATAGTTGGATATATTTGGCTATAGTTGGATATTGTTGGATATAGTTGGATATAGTTGGATATTGTTGGATATAGTTGGATATAGTTGGATACAGTTGGATATAGTTGGATATATTTGGATATAGTTGGAAAAAGTAGGATATAGTTGGATATATTGAGATATTGTTGGATATTGTTGGATATAGTTGCATATCGTTGAATATAGTTGGATATAGTTGGTTAAAGTTGGATATAGTTGGATATAGTTGATATTGTTGGATATAGTTGGATATATTTGGATATAGTTGGAAATATTAGGATATAGTTGGATATAGTTGGATATAGCTGAATATAGTTCGATATAGCTGGATATAGTTGGATATAGTTGGATGTATTAGGATCCATTTAGATATAGTTGGATACAGTTGGAAATATTAGGATCTAGTTGGATAAAGTTGGATATAGTTGGATATATTTGGATATAGTTGGACATATTTGGATATAGTTGGATATATTTGGTTATAGTTGGATATATTAGGATATAGTTGGATATAGTTCGATATTGCTGGATATTGTTGGATGTAGTTGGATATATTTGGATATAGTTGGATATATTAGGATCTAGTTGGATATAGTTGGATACAGTTGGAAATATTAGCATCTAGTTGGATAAAGTTGGATATAGTTTGATTTATTTGGATATAGTTGGATACAGTTGGAAATAATGCAAATAACCAGAGAACCACCTATTAATCCCCACTCTTTGCTTTCTATTAATTAACCAATCCTCTATCCAATGGACAATTTAATGGACAGAGTGGAGCGGAGGAGCCGGTGTCTGTCCAGCAGTCATCGCACTCGTCATCTGTGTTGCGATGACGGCATCCTTTTGGTCTTGTGATCGGACGATGATGAAATTGATCATGTGCCAGTGCTTTGACCGTGGATGTCTCCAGGAAGTCTTGAACTTGTATTTTTGGTGGAACAGCGTGTTACTGATGACATGCTGGTGTTCCGCGCATTTGGTGAGCTGGAGAACCCCGTTGGAGTTGTAATTCCCAATTCCTTCATTGCCCATGTTTCCTTTCCAGAGTTGGGAGTCCTTTCCAACCTACTCAGTGTCTAATTGTTTGGCCTTACGGGCCCTTTGACTACGTCTACGTGGTTCCCCAGACGGTACAGCAGAACTGGAGGTGGACTCCTGTGATTCCTGCCCTCTGACACCGGATCCCTTTGGCGGCCGTTTCCTGGGGCGTCCTGGCCTAGATGGGCCAGGCTGCGGCCCGGGCGACTGGGATGGCAAGCTGCCAGCCTGTCCTGCCCGTTGCCCACCCGATGCACCTGGGACGGAAGGGGGGGGGGAGTCCGAGGTGTCGCGGTGTACCGGGACCTCCCCTACAGAGGGAGCCGGAACGGACCACACCACCTCCTCCTCCCTCGGGGTGCCCGATGGCCCCCAGGCCTCTACATGGGTGGGGAATGCGAACGGACTGGCCATCCGACGCCCCCCCCCGACATCTGGTGCTGCCAGTCCTGGAGGCCCGTGCTGGTATCGACAGGGGTCTGCAGGTTTGCAGCCATGGAGCCCAGGGTGTTGGCAAACCCTGTCTGTGACAGTGCGACGCCGGCTCGCACATGGCCACTGGCGCCGATGCCCTCAGCGATGGCCTGCTGAGACTGGGCCATGGCCTGCTGAGACTGGGCCATGGCCTGCAGAGACTGGGCCATGGCCTGCAGAGACTGGGCTATGGCCTGCAGAGACTGGGCCATGGCCTGCAGAGACTGAGCTATGGCCTGCTGAGACTGGGCCATGGCCTGCAGAGACTGGGCTATGGCGTTGAGCGCCTCTGCCATCTGGCGCTGGCACTGGCTCATGGCCTCCTGTGAGAGGGCAGCCATTTCCTGGGCCACAGACGCCGCCTGCACAGAAGGCCCCAGGCCTCGCAAACCGTTCCCCATGTCTGACACCGTCGCACCCATTGCCTCCACCGCGGACGCCACCCGTGCGGTGTCGGCCTGGGTGGCACGCATGACCGGCACCACTTCCAGCTCCTGGACACGGGTGGACTCCTCCACCTGCGACCGCAGTCGCCGCAAGCCGCCCGTCACCCTCTTCGCTCGTTCCAGGTTTGGTGGTTGCATCGGATCTTTGTGTGGGTGTGGTAACTCCAGGAACCCGGGATCCATCTGGGCGGCAGATGTTCGCTTGGGCTGGGCTGCCCTCCGACCGCCCGGCCCCTCTGCTGCTCCTACCTCCACCTGCTGTACCGGGACGGCTGTGTTGTGCGCACCAGTGAGTGTACCAGACGCCTCATCACTAAAGTGCCCAACCGTGGTGAGTGTTTCTGCGACGGTGGAGGGTGTTGGTGACAGCAGTGGCGTTGTGTCGTGCTCTTCGTCCCACTCTGAGTCCATGGCACTTTGGGGTGGGGGTTCGTCTCCACCCATCCACTCTGAGTCACTGTCCGGTATTTCGTCTTCCTGGGTAGTGTTGTCCCGGGTAGTGGTGTCCCAGGTAGTGGTGTCCCGGGTAGTGGTGTCCCGGGTAGTGGTGTCCCGGGTAGTGGTGTCCTGGGTAGTGGTGTCCTGGCTCGGATGTGACGGGGGCCTGTGGCTGCCCCCTCATCGCTGGGTGGTCGCTCCCGCACGTGACGGGGGTATCGTCTCCCTGTTGCTCCAGGTCTCTCCGTCTCCCGTGGTGTGCGAGGGGCATCCTGCGGCCGTCGCATGCTGGAGGGTCCGGGTCTCTCCGTCTCCCGTGGCCTCCGAGGGGCATCCTGCGGGCGGTCTGCATCTGCGGGGATGGGTGCCTGGACGTTTGGTCCTGCGATACACAATGAAGCATGCATGGTTAGACATCAGGCAGTGATCAGGTGATACGGGGAGGGGGATATAGGGGAGGGGGGATATGGGGACGGGCTGTCGGTGGCTCACTTGCTACTACGCCCCCGACCTCTGCATCAGCAACCTCCCGGTCCTCAGGTCCGCCAGCCAGTTCCAGGGCCCTTTCCTCATGTACGGTCAGTGGCCTCTCATCAGCGGGCCCTCCTCCAGTCCTCACATGCTCCCTATTGTTGTGTGCGTGCTTCTCCTGTGGGGGGGGGGTGGCAGGGGTAAAAGGCAACACTGTTAGACAGGTATATGAATGCACGCCATCGGTTGCACGTGCATTGCAGAGGTTAAGGTTAGGGCTGGATTCACTTGGGGATATGGGGGAGGGGGGGATATGGGGGAGGGGGGATATGGGGAGGGGGTATATGAGGAGGGGGGATATGGGGGAGGGGGGATATGGGGGAGGGGGGATATGGGGGAGGGGGGATATGGGGGAGGGGGGATATGGGAGAGGGGGGATATGGGGGGATATGGAGGAGGGGGCATATGGGGGAGGGGGATATGGGGGAGGCGGGGATATGGGGGAGGGGGGATATGGGGGAGGGGGGATATGGGGGAGGGGGGATATGGGGAGGGGGATATGGGGGAGGGGGGTATGGGGAGGGGGGATATGGGGGAGGGGCGGATATGGGTGAGGGGGGATATGGGGAGGGGGATATGGGGGAGGGGGGATATGGGGGAAGGGAGATATGGGGAGGGGGGATATGGGGGAGTGGGGATATGGGGGAGGGGGGATATGGGGGAGGGGGGATATGGGGAGGGGGGATATAGGGGAGGGGGATATGGGGGATATGGGGGAAGGGGGATATGGGGAGGGGGGATATGGGGGATATTGGGGAGGGGGGATATGGGGGAGGGGGGATATGGGGGATATGGGGGAGGGGGGATGGGGGGAATATGGGGGATATGGGGAGGGGGGATTTGGGGGAGGGGGGATATGGGGGAGGGGGGATGGGGGGATATGGGGGATATGGGGAGGGGGGGATTTGGGGGAGGGGGGATATGGGGGATATGGGGAGGCTCACCCTGCCTGCTCTGACGAGGTTGTTCACCTTCTTGTGGCACTGGGTGCCTGTCCGTGGTGTCAGGGCCACAGCGGTGACGGCCTCTGCCACTTCCCTCCACAGACGCCGGCTGTGGCGTGGGGCAACTCTGCGGCCGTGCCCGGGATACAGGGCGTCCCTCCTCTGCTCCACCGCGTCCAGGAGCGCTTCCACATCGCATGACTCGAACCTCGGGGCTGAGCGACGGCCAGCCATCCAGTCGGGTGTTGCGGTCGGGTGTTCCGGTCGGGTGGGGGGGAGCAGCGCGGCCTTATGAGCCGTCACGCCGTGCAGCGCGTATGACGCTGCACAGCGTGAACCACTGCGCAAGCGTGGATCCCGTTACGTCGCTGCTAGCCCATTTCGGGCCGGAGACTATCGACCCATTTTTCCGACGTGACACAAGTCGGATTTGTGCCGTTTTTTGCGCCGATCGGCGGACTTTCCGCCGATAACGGAGAATTTCGCCCCAGGTTCCCGGTGCGGGGCGGAGAATAGCCATTCACCCCGGAAATCCGGCGGGACGGCGCTTCCGCGATTCTCCGTGGACCCGCTAGCCCCGCGCGCGCCGTTGGGCGATTCTCCGCGGTTGACCGGCCGAACTCCCGCCGGCGTGGTTTACATGTGGGACCACCCGGCGGGAGCTGGGACCCACGGCCGCGGTCCTGTTAGGGGGCGGGTGTATCTGACCCCGGGGTTGGGGGGGGGGGGGGGGGGAGCGGTGGCGTCAGCGGTGGCCAGGCCCGCGATCGGGGGCCCCCGATCGGCGGGCCATCGGGATCGAGGGGGACCTACCTTACTCCACGCAGGCCCACTGTGTGGCTCCGCCATGTCGGCCGCGCCCACGCCGAGGTGGACCTGCTTGCGGCCGCCATGCGCATGTGCGGCCGCGCAGTCAGGCTCGCAGGGCCCCCGCCGGCAGCCAGAGCAGCGGGACGCACGCCGGGGTGCTGCTAGCCCCTTGGAAAACGGAGAATCACCCTGGAACTTCGAGGAAAAAGTCTGGAGTGATTCTCGCCCGTTTTCCGGCGGGTGCAAAAATGCAGCCCATGGGGCTGTTCAGATAAACACATACCCAAAGTCTTAGTGAGTTAAAGAAAGCTGTAATAAATCCAGCTCATACTGAAGACTGATTTGTCTGTTTCCTCATTTGAAGTCAATAATGTTACAAACCTACTGGAGAAATGGTTCTGCGGAGCGGCGGTATTGATGTAACAGCGCAATTAGATGGACAGACGACAGATTTGTCCTTGCACACAGTCAAAGGAAATGGTCCAACACTAATGGGAAGAACTTGGCTGGCCAAGATCAGATTAAATTTGGCCGAGGTAAATCTCCTGACACGTTCAAAATTAGGCCGACCCAAATTCTTGAAGAAGCAGGCCATGGTCTTCAATAGTGAGCTGGGAAGCACGAAGGATATCCCAGTAAAGATGAGGACCTAGGAGGAAAGTTGGGACGAGATGCCGAAAGGCTTGGTCAGTGCCCTGTGCAATCAGACCCAAGATACAGGACCGCGTGGCTTGGAAGCTCAGGGCGACCGTCACTTTGGCGGCCACCGGGAGCGGGTGTCCTCCCCCCACACCTCTGCGGCGCGAGGCAAGCCACGGTCTGCCAGATATGTTTCCATGGACCCCCCCTTGGCTGAGCTGTGATGGCCTTTCTATGAAACGTGCTCTGCCTCGGACCCAATTCGCCCCTGAAACATTTGGAAAAACAAGGCTCACTGAGGGGTCCAGCTTACTCACTGGGGTCCACTAGGAACAGACAATTCTGGATTTGGTGATGTGTAATGAGGCAGACTTGATTAGGGAACTTAAGGTGAAGGAACCCAGAGGGAGCAGTGACCACCGTATGATAGAATTTACCCTGCAGTTTGAGAGGGAGAAGCTGCAATCAGATGTATTACAATTAAATAAGGGTAACTCCAAAGACATGAGGGAGGAGCTGGCCAGAGTTGATTGGAAAAGGAGCCGAGCCGGGAAGGCTGTGGAACAACAATGGAAGGAGTTTTGGGGGTTATTCGGGAGGCACAACAGAAATCCCAAGGAGGAGGAAACATGCTAAGGGGAGGACAAGGCAGCCATGGCTAATGAGGGATGTTAAGGACAACATAAAGGCTAAAGGAAAAGCATACAAAGTGGGAAAAGCATACATTAGTGGGAAGCCAGAGGATTGGGAATCATTTAAAAGCGAGCAGAGGACAACTAAAAAAGCAATAAGGGGAGAGAAGACGAAATATTAGTGCAAGCTAGCTAGTAATATAAAGGAAGATAGGAAGAGTTTATTTCAATATATAAAAGGTAAGAGAGAGGCAAAAATAGACATTGGACCACTAGAAAATGTGGCTGGAGAAGTAATAATAGGAAACAAAGAAATGGCAGACGAACTGAATAGTTACTTTGCATCAGTCTTCACGGTGGAAGACACCAGTGGGATGCCAGAGCTCCAGGAGAACCAGGGGGCAGAGGTGAGTGCAGTGACCATTACTAAGGAGAAGGTTCAGGAGAAACTGAAAGATCTGAAGGTGGATAAGTCACCTGGACCGGATGGACTACACCCCAGGGTCCTAAAAGAGATAGCGGAGGAGATTGTGGAGGCATTAGTGACGATCTTTCAGGAATCACTGGCGGCAGGGAGGGTCCCAGAGGACAAGGAAGTGGCTAATGTAACACCGCTGTTTAAGAAGGGAGGGAGGCAAAAGACGGTTAATTATAGGTCGGTTAGCCTGACTTCAGTCATTGGTAAGATTTTAGAGTCTGTTATTAAAGACAAGGTCGCGGAGTACTTGGAAGTGCATGGTAAAATAGGACTGAGTCAGCACGGCTTCGTCAAAGGGAGGTCGTGTCTGACAAATCTGTTAGGGTTCTTTGAGGAAGTAACAAGGAAGTTAGACAAAGGAGAACCAGTGGACGTGATTTATTTAGATTTCCAGAAGGCCTGTGACAAGGTGTTAAATAAGGCGGCGTTGTAACCTGCTCTGGGCCGGCGCGACCTCGGCGTGTAAGGGTCGGGTGGTGGCCTGTGGTGGGGGAGGGGGGTCCGACCCCGGGGGGGGGCCTCTAATGTGGCCTGGCCCGCGATCGGGGCCCACCGATCGGTGGGCCGGCCTCTGTGGCTGGGGGCCTCCTTTCCTACGTGCCGGCCCCTGTAGCCCGTGCGTTGGCGCCGGTGCAACTGCGCATGCGCGGATCCCGCGGCGCACAGTTCGCGCCGGGATCTGCAGCTGGAGCGGCGCGAACCGCTCCAGCGTCATGCTGGCCCCCTGTAGGGGCCAGAATTCCACGTGGGAGTGGCCCGTTCACGCCGTCGTAAAATGCGACGGCATTTACGACACTCTGAACACTCTGCCACGGGATGGGAGAACCCCGCCCCGGTTCACGATTCTCTTAAGATTAACGTGCAGGTTCAGTCGGCAGTTAAGAAGGCAAATGCAATGTTAGCATTCATGTCAACAGGTCTGGAATACAAGACCAGCGATGTACTTCTGAGGCTGTACGAGGCTCTGGTCAGACCCCATTTGGAAAGGGTCCAGAGGAGGTTCACAAGAGGGATCCCTGGAATGATCACTCATTGATCCCTGGAATGAAGAACTTGTCGTATGAGGAACGGTTGAGGACTCTGGGTCTGTACTTGGAGTTTAGAAGGATGAGGGGGGGGTTCTTATTGAAACTTAGAGATACTGCGAGGCCTGGATAGAGTGGACACGGAGAGGATGTTTCCACTTGTAGGAAAAACTAGAACCAGAGGACACTATCTCAGACTAAAGGCACGATTCTTTAAAACAGAAATGAGGAGGAATTTCTTCAGCCAGAAGGTGGTGAATCTGGGGAACTCTTTGCCGCAGAAGGCTGTGGAGGCCAAATCACTGAGTGTCTTTAGGGCAGAGATAGACAGGTTCTTGATTAAGAAGGGGATCAGGAACTTTGGGGAGAAGGCAGGAGAATGGGGATGTGAAAATATCAGGACACTCACTGGGGGTCAGGCCCACTGACTGGGGGTCAGAGACACTCACTGGGGGTCAGGGACACTCACTGGGGGTCAGGGTCACTCACTGGGGGTCAGGGTCACTCACTGGGGGTCAGGGTCACTCACTGGGGGTCAGGGACACTCACTGGGATCAGGGTCCTCACTGGGGATCAGAGACACTCACTGGGGGTCAGGGTCACTCACTGGGGGTCAGGGTCACTCACTGGGGGTCAGGGTCACTCACTGGGGGTCAGGGGCACTCACGGGGGGTCAGAGACACTCACTGGGGGTCAGGGTCACTCACTGGGGGTCAGGGTCACTCACTGGGGGTCAGGGTCACTCACTGGGGGTCAGGGGCACTCACTGGGGGTCAGGGTTCTCACTGGGGGTCAGGGTCACTCACTGGGGGTCAGGGACACTCACTGGGCGTCAGGGACACTCACTGGCGTCAGGGTCCTCACTGGGGGTCAGGGTCACACACTGGGGTCAGGGACACTCACTGGGGGTCAGGGTCACTCACTGGGGGTCAGGGTCACTCACTGGGGGTCAGGGTCACTCACTGGGGGTCAGTGTCACTCACTGGGGGTCAGGGTCACTCACTGGGGGTCAGAGACACTCACTGGGGGTCAGGGTCACTCACTGGGGGTCAGGGACATTCACTGGGGGGGTCAGGGTCACTAACTGGGGGTCAGGGACACTCACTGGGGGTCAGGGTCACTCACTGGGGGTCAGGGTCACTCACTGGGGTCGAGGTCACTGACTGGGGGTCACGGTCACTCACTGGGATCAGGGTCACACAGTGGGGGTCAGGGTCACTCACTGGGGGGTCAGGGTCCTCACTGGGGGTCAGTGTCACTCACTGGCGTCAGGGTCACACACTGGGGGTCAGTGTCACTCACTGGCGTCAGGGTCACTCACTGCGGGTCAGGGTCACACACTGGAGGTCAGGGTTCTCGCTGGGGGTCAGTGTCACTCACTGGCGTCATGGTCACTCACTGCGGGTCAGGGTCACACACTGGGGGTCAGGGTTCTCGCTGGGGGTCAGGGTCACTCACTGGCGTCATGGTCACTCACTGGGGGTCAGGGACACTCACTGGCGTCAGGGTCACACACTGGTGGGTCAGGGCCCTCACTGGGGGTCAGAGGGACTCACTGGGGGTCAGGGACACTCACTGGGGGGTCAGGGTCCTCACTGGGGGTCAGAGGGACTCACTGGGGGTCAGAGGGACTCACTGGGTGTCAGGGTCACTCACTGGGGGTCAGGGTCACTCACTGGGGGTTTGAGGGATTCACTGGGGGTCAGGGTCACTCACTGGGGTCGAGGTCACTCACTGAGGGTCAGGGTCACTCACTGGGGTCAGGGTCACACAGCGGGGGTCAGGGTCACTCACTGGGGGTCAGGGTCCTCACTGGGGGTCAGTGTCACTCACTGGCGTCAGGGTCACACACTGGGGGTCAGTGTCACTCACTGGCGTCAGGGTCACTCACTGCGGGTCAGGGTCACACACTGGGGGTCAGTGTTCTCGCTGGGGGTCAGTGTCACTCACTGGCGTCATGGTCACTCACTGGGGGTCAGGGACACTCACTGGCGTCAGGGTCACACACTGGTGGGTCAGGGCCCTCACTGGGGGTCAGAGGGACTCACTGGGGGTCAGGGACACTCACTGGGGGGTCAGGGTCCTCACTGGGGGTCAGAGGGACTCACTGGGGGTCAGGGACACTCACTGGGTGTCAGGGTCACTCACTGGGGGTCAGGGTCACTCACTGGGGGTTTGAGGGATTCACTGGGGGTCAGGGTCACTCACTGGGGTCGAGGTCACTCACTGAGGGTCAGGGTCACTCACTGGGGTCAGGGTCACACAGCGGGGGTCAGGGTCACTCACTGGGGGTCAGGGTCCTCACTGGGGTTCAGTGTCACTCACTGGGGTCGAGGTCACTCACTGGGGGTCAGGGTCACTCACTGGGGTCAGGGTCACACAGTGGGGGTCAGGGTCACTCACTGGGGGGTCAGGGTCCTCACTGGGGTTCAGTGTCACTCACTGGCGTCAGGGTCACACACTGGGGGTCAGTGCCACTCACTGGCGTCATGGTCACTCACTGCGGGTCAGGGTCACACACTGGGGGTCAGGGTTCTCGCTGGGGGTCAGTGTCACTCACTGGCATCATGGTCACTCACTGGGGGTCAGGGACACTCACTGGCGTCAGGGTCACACACTGGTGGGTCAGGGCCCTCACTGGGGGTCAGAGGGACTCACTGGGGGTCAGGGACACTCACTGGGGGGTCAGGGTCCTCACTGGGGGTCAGAGGGACTCACTGGGGGTCAGAGGGACTCACTGGGTGTCAGGGTCACTCACTGGGGGTCAGGGTCACTCACTGGGGGTTTGAGGGATTCACTGGGGGTCAGGGTCACTCACTGGGGTCGAGGTCACTCACTGAGGGTCAGGGTCACTCACTGGGGTCAGGGTCACACAGCGGGGGTCAGGGTCACTCACTGGGGGTCAGGGTCCTCACTGGGGGTCAGTGTCACTCACTGGCGTCAGGGTCACACACTGGGGGTCAGTGTCACTCACTGGCGTCAGGGTCACTCACTGCGGGTCAGGGTCACACACTGGGGGTCAGTGTTCTCGCTGGGGGTCAGTGTCACTCACTGGCGTCATGGTCACTCACTGGGGGTCAGGGACACTCACTGGCGTCAGGGTCACACACTGGTGGGTCAGGGCCCTCACTGGGGGTCAGAGGGACTCACTGGGGGTCAGGGACACTCACTGGGGGGTCAGGGTCCTCACTGGGGGTCAGAGGGACTCACTGGGGGTCAGGGACACTCACTGGGTGTCAGGGTCACTCACTGGGGGTCAGGGTCACTCACTGGGGGTTTGAGGGATTCACTGGGGGTCAGGGTCACTCACTGGGGTCGAGGTCACTCACTGAGGGTCAGGGTCACTCACTGGGGTCAGGGTCACACAGCGGGGGTCAGGGTCACTCACTGGGGGTCAGGGTCCTCACTGGGGTTCAGTGTCACTCACTGGGGTCGAGGTCACTCACTGGGGGTCAGGGTCACTCACTGGGGTCAGGGTCACACAGTGGGGGTCAGGGTCACTCACTGGGGGGTCAGGGTCCTCACTGGGGTTCAGTGTCACTCACTGGCGTCAGGGTCACACACTGGGGGTCAGTGTCACTCACTGGCGTCATGGTCACTCACTGCGGGTCAGGGTCACACACTGGGGGTCAGGGTTCTCGCTGGGGGTCAGTGTCACTCACTGGTGTCAGGGTCACACACTGGAGGTCAGGGTCACTCACTGGCATCAGGGTCACTCACTGGCATCAGGGTCACACACTGGGGGGGTCAGGGTCCTCACTGGGGGTCAGAGGGACTCACTGGGGGTCAGGGACACTCACTGGGGGGTCAGGGTCCTCACTGGGGGTCAGATTGACTCACTGGGGGTCAGGGACACTCACTGGGGGTCAGGGTCACTCTGGAGAGTCGGGGTCACAGTGGGAGAGTCGGGGTCAGATTGGGAGAGTCGAGGTCACACTGGGAGAGTCGGGGTCACACTGGGAGAGTCAGGGTCACTCTGGGAGACTCAGGGTCACTGGAAGAGTCGGGGTCACTCTGGAGAGTCGGGGTCACTCTGGGAAAGTCGGGGTCACACTGGGAGAGTTGGGGTCACACTGGAAGAGTCAGGGTCACTCTGGGAGTGTCGGGGTCACTCTGGGAGTGTCGGGGTCACACTGGGAGAGTCAGGGTCACTCTGGGAGTGTCGGGGTCACACTGGGAGAGTCAGGGTCACTCTGGGAGTGTTGGGGTCACTCTGGGAGAGTCAGGGTCACTCTGGGAGTGTCAGGGTCACTCTGGGAGAGTCGGGGTCAGATTGGGAGAGTCGGGGTCACACTGGGAGAGTCAGGGTCACTCTGGGAGTGTCGGGGTCACTCTGGGAGAGTCAGGGTCACTCTGGGAGTGTCAGGGTCACTCTGGGAGAGTCGGGGTCAGATTGGGAGAGTCGGGGTCACGCTGGGAGAGCGGCGGTCACTCTGAGAGAGTGGTGGTCACTCTGGGTCACTCAGAGTGGTCTGGTCACTCTGAGAGAGTGGCGGTCACTCTGGGAGAGTGGCGGTCACTCTGGGAGAGTGGTGGTCACTCTGGGTCACTCAGAGTGGTCTGGTCACTCTGGGAGAGTGGCGGTCACTCTGGGTCACTCAGAGTGTGCCACAGTCACTCTGGGAGAGTGGCGGTCACTCTGGGAGAGTGGCGGTCACTCTGGGTCACTCTGAGAGCGCTCTGATCACTCTGGGAGAGTGGTGGTCACTCTGGGTCATTCTGAGAGCGCTCTGATCACTCTGGGAGAGTGGCGGTCACTCTGGGTCACTCTGAGAGCGCTCTGATCACTCTGGGAGAGTGGCGGTCACTCTGGGAGAGTGGCGGTCACTCTGGGTCACTCTGAGAGCGCTCTGATCACTCTGAGAGCGCTCTGGCCACTCTGGGAGAGTGATGGTCACTCTGGGAGAGTGGTGTTCATTCTGGGTCACTCTGTGAGCGCTCTGGTCACTCTGGGAGAGTGTCGGTCACTCTGGGTCACTCGTAGTGGTCTGGTCACTCTGGGAGAGTGATGGTCGCTCTGGGAGAGTGATGGTCACTCTGGGAGAGTGGCGGTCACTCTGGGAGAGTGACGGTCACTCTGGGAGAGTGGCGGTCGCTCTGGGAGAGTGGCGGTCGCTCTGGGAGAGTGGCGGTCGCCCTGGGAGAGTGATGGTCACTCTGGGAGAGTAGCGGTCGCTCTGGGAGAGTGATGGTCACTCTGGGAGAGTGGCGGTCACTCTGGGAGAGTGATGGTCACTCTGGGACAGTGGCGGTCGCTCTGGGAGAGTGATGGTCACTCTGGGAGAGTGGTAGTCGCTCTGGGAGAGTGATGGTCACTCTGGGAGAGTAGCGGTCGCTCTGGGAGAGTGATGGTCACTCTGGGAGAGTGGCGGTCGCTCTGGGAGAGGGATGGTCGCTCTGGGAGAGTGGCGGTCGCTCTGGGAGAGTGATGGTCGCTCTGGGAGAGTGATGGTCGCTCTGGGAGAGTGGCGGTCGCTCTGGGAGAGTGATGGTCGCTCTGGGAGAGTGGCGGTCGCTCTGGGAGAGTGGCGGTCACTCAGGGTCACTCTGTGAGCGCTCTGGTCACTCTGGGAGAGTGGCAGTCACTCTGGGTCACTCTGAGAGCGCTCTGGTCACTCTGGGAGAGTGTCGGTCACTCTGGGTCACTCGTAGTGGTCTGGTCACTCTGGGAGAGTGATGGTCGCTCTGGGAGAGTGATGGTCACTCTGGGAGAGTGGCGGTCACTCTGGGAGAGTGATGGTCACTCTGGGAGAGTGGCGGTCGCTCTGGGAGAGTGGCGGTCGCTCTGGGAGAGTGGCGGTCGCTCTGGGAGAGTGGCGGTCGCTCTGGGAGAGTGATGGTCACTCTGGGAGAGTGGCGGTCGCTCTGGGAGAGTGATGGTCACTCTGGGAGAGTGGCGGTCACTCAGGGTCACTCTGAGAGCACTCTGGTCACTCTGGGAGAGTGTCGGTCACTCTGGGTCACTCATAGTGGTCTGGTCACTCTGGGCGAGTGATGGTCACTCTGGGAGAGTGGCGGTCGCTCTGGGAGAGTGACGGTCACTCTGGGTCACTCTGAGAGCACTCAGGTCACTCTGGGAGAGTGGCGGTCACTCTGGGAGAGTGGCGGTCGCTCTGGGAGAGTGATGGTCACTCTGGGAGAGTGGCGGTCGCTCTGGGAGAGTGATGGTCGCTCTGGGAGAGTGATGGTCACTCTGGGAGAGTGATGGTCGCTCTGGGAGAGTGGTGTCGCTCTGGGAGAGTGGCGGTCACTCTGGGAGAGTGATGGTCACTCTGGGAGAGTGATGGTCGCTCTGGGAGAGTGGTGTCGCTCTGGGAGAGTGGCGGTCACTCTGGGAGAGTGATGGTCGCTCTGGGAGAGTGGTGTCGCTCTGGGAGAGTGATGGTCACTCTGGGAGAGTGATGGTCGCTCTGGGAGAGTGGCGGTCACTCTGGGAGAGTGATGGTCGCTCTGGGAGAGTGATGGTCACTCTGGGAGAGTGATGGCCGCTCTGGGAGAGTGGTGTCGCTCTGGGAGAGTGGCGGTCACTCTGGGAGAGTGATGGTCGCTCTGGGAGAGTGATGGTCGCTCTGGGAGAGTGGTGTCGCTCTGGGAGAGTGATGGTCACTCTGGGAGAGTGATGGTTGCTCTGGGAGAGTGGCGGTCACTCTGGGAGAGTGATGGTCGCTCTGGGAGAGTGATGGTCACTCTGGGAGAGTGATGGTCGCTCTGGGAAAGTGATGGTCGCTCTGGGAGAGTGACGGTCACCCTGGGAGAGTGGCGGTCGCTCTGGGTGAGTGGCGGTCGCTCTGGGAGAGTGGCGGTCGCTCTGGGAGAGTGGCGGTCGCTCTGGGAGAGTGGCGGTCGCTCTGGGAGAGTGGCGGTCGCTCTGGGAGAGTGATGGTCACTCTGGGATAGTGATGGTCGCTCTGGGAGAGTGGCGGTCACTCTGGGTCACTCGGAGTGTGCCACAGTCACTCTGGGATTCCCAGGCTGCCCGCCTTGCTCTCTAATCGGGAGCTGTCACTTTTCAGCTCTGTGTCTGTTCAAACCTGTGAAGACAGCTGCTGCCCGGGGCTGGTTCAAGTGAGGAGCTCGCTCAGTTGTTCAGAAAGACAGGAGCACAAGACACAGCTCCATTAGCAAGCAGCAGCCCCAGGCACTCCGGAGGACACTCTTTCTTCCTGCTCCCGTCAGCTCCTGTCATTTCATTGTGGGACTGGTCTCTGGCACGTCAGCACTTGGGGGATAGAGGAGAGCGCTAATCTACAACTGCAGTCCATTCCATCAGCACACTGACAAAGCTTTTAAAGGATTTAACACACTGAGTCTCTCTCTCTCTCTCTCTAACGTTCCATTCGCTCTCACGCTTGAAAGGAACTCGGCACCACGCTCATCTCTGCTCCACCAACAACATCGCTTCTGAGGGAAAAAGTTTCGTTTCGACAATTATTTTCTCCATTGGAAAAGGAAAAGAATTCTCTCTTCCTCTCCCTCGTTCCCTTTCTCGCTCCCTTTCTCTCTGTATCTTTTACTCTGCCCTTTCTTTCTACCTGTCTCTCTCTCTCTTCCTCTCTCTCTCCCTTCCCCTCATTCCCTCTCTCTCTCTCAGTCTCTCTCTCTCTTTCATTCAGTTCCTTCAGTCAATTTCTATCTGTCATTCTATTTTTCCACATCGTCCTCTATCTTTCTGTATTTCTCTCTCTATCTCTTCAACTCATTCTTCCTGTCAGCCTGACCCTCTCATTCTGTCGACAGTCCGTCTTTCACACCCTCTCTGTCACCCTCTCTGTTTCTTTCTTTCTCTCTCTGCCTCCCTTCTTCTCTACCTCTGTCTCCTCTTTCTCTCTTTCCATCCCTTTCCCCTCTCACCTTCTCTCTCTCTCCCTCTCACTCTACCTTGCTTCTCTCTCCTACTCTCTCCCTCGTTCCCTGGCTCTCTCCCCCTCTCCACTTTCCCGCTCTCCTCCTCTCTCTCTCCCCTCCCTTTTCCTCTCTCTCTCTCTCTCTCCCTTACTCGCTCCCATTTTCTCAATCTCTCTGACTCTTTCACTCTCCCGCTCTTCCCACTCGCTACCTCTCCTTTCTTCCCCCCCCCTCTCTCTCCCCTCTCACTCCACTTTCCCGCTCTCCTCCTCTCTCCCCTCCCTTTGCCTCTCTCTCTCTCTCTCTCTCTTGCTCTCCCTCTCGCTCCCTCTTTGTCGATCTCTCTCCCTCTCACTCTCCTTCCTTTCCCTCTCTTTCCCTCTCTCCCAATCTCTCCCTCACTCCCAAACTCTCTTTCTCTCTCCTTCCCGCCCTCGATCTCTCTGTCTTTCCCCACTCTGCCAGTATTCTCTGGGATTCTCCGTGCTCTGCCTTCCTGGATGGGGATTGCTGGGATCAGCGTTGATTTAAATTGCCCCATTCCTGGAGAGTTGACATCAGGAGTCAGCGGCTCAGGGTGACGGACCCGGCGGAGCAGGATCTTGGCTGCGTCTGAGGACCAACACTCTCGCCATCCGACGGCGTTCCCCGCGTGAGTGGCCGCCATTTTAAGCTTGCGTCTATGCAGTTGCGACGCCCGGACAGTTTCGCGTTTTGTCGGCGAGAACGGATTTCGGTTCGACGCCACTGGGAACTGCCCTCTCGTCCAAAAAAATCCCAACTTTCAGCTGGGATCTGGGAAGGTTACCGGGACACGAGAGATCCCCCCTCCACACCCCACCCTCCGTGGGGATCCTGCTAGAGGCTGGTGAAATTAATATCCTTTTGTAACTGATTTGCTTGGTGGGGAATCTAAATATACTCAGCCGGTTCCCAGCCGGAGTTCCCCTCATCCCGGGATTCTCTCTACCCTCCCTCTCTGCTCAGCGCGAGGACGGCAGGAATCACCATGGGTCTCCAGCAATGGAGAGCAGACGTGAGGGCCAGCCGGCAGGGGTGGGGTGAGGTGGGAGGGCCAGGAGGTCATTGGGGCCTACGTGGCCGCGGACAGGGCAGGAGCCTGGCACTGTGGTAAGGCCAGGATGGCACAGCTAAGGGGCGGAGCTCGGAAGAGTGGGCCAAGAAGAGGGTTGGAGTTGGCGGGGGGGGGGGGGGGCATGAAGGGGTGGCATTTGGTGGCCCCATAGTGGGCTATCACTCACTGGGCAACGATGTGGGGGGGGGGTCCCAGCAGGTTTCCTGGAGGAATGGTGCAGCCTGAACCGGGATTCACACTGACAGTGGAGGAAGCAGCGAACACGGTGATGCATCCCCGTCTCTGAGAAACATATTGCTGGGGGGGCTGGAGAATCTCCCCGAGTGTGTCTGAGTATGAGTGTGTGAATGTGCATGTGAGTGTGTTTTTGTGAGTGTGTGTGAGTGAGTGTGTGTGTGTGACTGAGAGTGCGTGTGTTTGAGCATCTGTGTGTGTATAAGTGTGTGTGCATGAGTGTGTGTGTGTCAGTATGTGTAAGTGTGTGAATGTGTGAGTGTGTGTGTGTGTGAGTGTATGTGGTTGAGTGTGTGTGGCTGAGTGTGTGTGTGTGTGTGGCTGAGTGTGTGAATGAGAGAGTGTATGTGTGTGAGCGTCTGTGTGTGTGAGTGTGTGTGTGAGTGTGTGTGTGTGAGTGTGTGTGTGTGAGAATGAGAGAGTGTGTGTGTGTGTTTGAGCATCTGTGTGTGTGTGTGTGAGTGTGTGTGTGTGAATGAGAGTGCGGGAGTGTGAGTGTGTGTGTGTGAGTGTGTGTGTGTGAATGTGTGTGTGTGTGAATGAGAGAGTGTGTGTGTGTTTGAGCGCCTGTGTGTGTCAGTGTGAGTGTATGCATGTAAGTGTGTGTGCTCCTGTAAATGTGTGCGAATGTTTGTGAGTGTGTGTGTCTTAGTGAGTGTGCGACTGTGTGAGTTTATGTGTGTGTGATTCAGTGAGTGTGTGAGTCAGTGACTGAGCATCTGGGTGAGTGTGAGTATGTGAATGTGTGTGTGTGAGTGAGTGGGCGAGTGAGCAAGTGTGAGTGAGTGTGAGAGTGTATGTGAGTGCATGTGTAAATGTGAGTGTGTATTTGTTATTGCATATGTGTGTGGGAGTGCATGTGTGATTGAGGGAGTGTGTTTGAATGTGTGTGTGAGTGAGTGAGTGTGTGTGAGTGTGTGTGAGTGAGTGTATGTTTGAGTGCGTGAGTGAGTGAGTGTGAGAGTGAGTGAGTGTGTGTGAGTGTCTGTGTGAGTGAGTGTGTGTTTGAGTGCGTGAGTGAGTGAGTGTGAGAGTGAGTGAGTGTGTGTGAGTGTCTGTGTGTGAGTGAGTGTGTTTGAGTGAGTGTGTGAGTGAATGTGTGTGTGAGTGAGTGTGAGTGTGTGTGAGTGAGTGTGTGTGTGAGTGTGAGAGTGAGTGAGTGTGCATGTGAATGTGAGAGTGTGTGTGTGTGTGAGTGAGTGAGTTTGAGTGGGTGTGTGAGTGAGTGAGTGTGTGTGAGTGTGGGAGTGAGTGAGTGAGTGTGAGTGTGAGTGAGTGAGTGAGTGTGTGAGTGTGAGAATGTGTGTGAGTGTGAGAGTGAGTGAGTGTGAGAGTGTGTGAGAGTGTGTGTGAGTGTGAGTGAGCGTGTGTATGAGTGTGAGTGTGTGAGCGTGAGAGTGAGTGAATGTGTGTGTGAGTGTGAGAGTGAGTTAGTGTGCGAGTGTGAGAGTGAGTTTGTGAGAATGTGTGTGTGAGTGTGTGTGAGTGAGTGTGTGTTTCAGTGCGTGAGTGAATGTGTGTGTGTCTTAGTGAGCGTGCGACTGTGTGAGTTTATGTGTGTGTGATTCAGTGAGTGTGTGAGTCAGTGACTGAGCATCTGGGTGAGTGTGAGTATGTGAATGTGTGTGTGTGAGTGAGTGGGTGAGTGAGCAAGTGTGAGTGAGTGTGAGAGTGTATGTGAGTGCATGTGTAAATATGAGTGTGTATTTGTGATTGCAAATGTGTGTGTGGGAGTGTATGTGTGAGTGAGTGAGTGTGTGAATGCGTGTGTGAGTGAGTGAGTGTGTGTGAGTGGGTGTGTGTTTGAGTGCGTGAGTGAGTGAGTGTGAGAGTGAGTGAGTGTGAGCATGAGAGTGAGTGAATGTGTGTGTGAGTGTGAGAGTGAGTTAGTGTGCGAGTGTGAGAGTGAGTGAGTGTGTGTGAGTGTCTGTGTGTGAGTGAGGGAGTATGTGTGTGTGTGAGAGTGTGTGAGTGTGGGAGTGAGTCAGTGTGTGAGTGTGTGAGTGAGTGAGTGTGAGAGTGAGAATGTGTGTGAGTGTGAGAGTGTGAGAGTGTGTGAGTGTGTATGTGAGTGTGAGTGAGCGTGTGTGTGAGTGTGAGTGTGTGTGAGCATGAGAGTGAGTGAATGTGTGTGTGAGTGTGAGAGTGAGTTAGTGTGCGAGTGTGAGAGTGAGTTTGTGAGAGTGTGTGTGTGAGTGTGTGTGAGTGCGTGTGAGTGAGTGAGTGTGTGTGAGTGAGTGTCTGTTTCAGTGCGTGAGTGAGTGAGTGTGAGAGTGAGTGAGTGTGTGTGAGTGTTAGTGAGTGTGTGAGTGAGTGTTTTTGTGAGTGAGTGTGTGTGTGAATGTGAGAGTGAGTGAGTGAGTTTGAGTGTGAGTGAGTGTGTGAGTGAGTGTGTGTGTGTGAGTGAGTGAGTATGTGTGTGTGTGAGAGTAAGTGAGTGAGTTTGAGTGGGTGTATGAGTGAGTGAGTGTGTGTGAGTGTCTGTGAGTGAGTGTGTGAGTGTGAGTGTGAGTGTGAGTGAGGTAGTGTATGTGTGAGTGTGTGTGAGTGTGTGTGAGTGTGTGAGTGTGTGTGAGTGTCTGTGTGTGAGTGAGTGTGTTTGAGTGAGTGTGTGAGTGAGTGTGTGTGTGAGTGAGTGAGTGTGAGAGTGAGTGAGTGTGCGTGTGAATGTGAGAGTGTGTGTGTGTGTGAGAGAGTGAGTATGTGTGTGTGTGAGAGTGAGTGAGTGAGTTTGAGTGGGTGTGTGAGTGAGTGAGTGTGTGTGAGTGTGAGAATGAGTGTGAGAGTGAGTGAGTGTGAGAGTGTGTGAGTGTGTGTGTGTGAGTGTGTGTGTGTGAATGAGAGAGTGTGTGTGTGTGTTTGAGCATCTGTGTGTGTGTGTGTGAGTGTGTGTGTGTGAATGAGAGTGCGGGAGTGTGAGTGTGTGTGTGTGTGTGTGTGTGTGTGAATGAGAGAGTGCGTGTGTGTTTGAGCGTCTGTGTGTGTCAGTGTGAGTGTATGCATGTAAGTGTGTGTGCTCCTGTAAATGTGTGCGAATGTTTGTGAGTGTGTGTGTCTTAGTGAGTGTGCGACTGTGTGAGTTTATGTGTGTGTGATTCAGTGAGTGTGTGAGTCAGTGACTGAGCATCTGAGTGAGTGTGAGTATGTGAATGTGTGTGTGTGAGTGAGTGGGTGAGTGAGCAAGTGTGAGTGAGTGTGAGAGTGTATGTGAGTGCAAGTGTAAATGTGAGTGTGTATTTGTTATTGCATATGTGTGTGGGAGTGTATGTGTGATTGAGGGAGTGTGTTTGAATGTGTGTGTGAGTGAGTGAGTGTGTGTGAGTGTGTGTGAGTGAGTGTATGTTTGAGTGCGTGAGTGAGTGTGAGAGTGAGTGAGTGTGTGTGAGTGTCTGTGTGTGAGTGAGTGTGTGTTTGAGTGCGTGAGTGCGTGAGTGTGAGAGTGAGTGAGTGTGTGTGAGTGTCTGTGTGTGAGTGAGTGTGTTTGAGTGAGTGTGTGAGTGAGTGTGTGTGTGAGTGAGTGAGTGTGTGTGAGTGAGTGTGTGTGTGAGTGTGAGAGTGAGTGAGTGTGCGTGTGAATGTGAGAGTGTGTGTGTGTGTGAGTGAGTGAGTTTGAGTGGGTGTGTGAGTGAGTGAGTGTGTGTGAGTGTGGGAGTGAGTGTGAGTGAGTGAGTGAGTGAGTGTGTGAGTGTGAGAATGTGTGTGAGTGTGAGAGTGAGTGAGTGTGAGAGTGTGTGAGTGTGTGTGTGAGTGTGAGTGAGCGTGTGTATGAGTGTGAGTGTGTGAGTGTGAGAGTGAGTGAATGTGTGTGTGAGTGTGAGAGTGAGTTAGTGTGCGAGTGTGAGAGTGAGTTTGTGAGAGTGTGTGTGTGAGTGTGTGTGAGTGAGTGTGTGTTTCAGTGCGTGAGTGAATGTGTGTGTCTTAGTGAGCGTGCGACTGTGTGAGTTTATGTGTGTGT
>NC_092728.1:26409437-26411937 GCF_047496885.1 Scyliorhinus torazame
ATGTGAGAGTGAGTGAGTGAGTTTGAGTGTGAGTGAGTGTGTGTGTGTGAGTGAGTGAGTATGTGTGTGTGTGTGTGAGAGTGAGTGAGTGAGTTTGTGAGTGAGTGAGTGTGTGTGAGAGTGTGTGTGTGAGAGTGAGTGAGTGTGTGTGAGTGTGAGTGTGTGTGAGCGTGAGAGTGAGTGAATGTGTGTGTGAGAGTGAGTTAGTGTGCAAGTGTGAGAGTGAGTTTGTGAGAGTGTGTGTGTGAATGTGTGTGAGTGAGTGAGTGTGTGTGAGTGTGAGTGAGTGTGTGAGTGAGTGTATGTGTGAGTGAGTGTGTGTGAGTGTGAGAGTGAGTGAGTGTGAATGTGAGAGTGAGTGTGTGTGTGAGTGAGTGAGTATGTGTGTGTGTGTGTGTGAGAGTGAGTGAGTGAGTTTGAGTGGGTGTGTGTGAGTGAGTGTGTGTGAGTGTGGGAGTGAGTGAGTGAGTTTGTGAGTGTGTGAGTGAGTGAGTGTGTGTGAGTGTGAATATGTGTGTGTGAGTGTGAGAGTGAGTGAGCGTGTGTGAGTGTGAGAGTGGGTGAGTGTGTGTGTGTGAGAGTGAGTGTGTGTGAGTGTCTGAGTGAGTTAGTGTGTTTGAGTGTGTGTGTCTGAGTGGGTTAGTGAGTGTGTGGTGTCTGAGTGAGTGTTTGAGTGAGTGTAGTGTTTGAGTGTGTGAATGAGTGTGTGAGTGAGTGAGTGTGTGTTTGAGTGCGTGTGAGTGAGTGTGTGAGTGGGTGTGTGTTTGAGTGCATGAGTGAGTGAGTGTGAGAGTGAGTGAGTGTGTGTGAGTGCCTGTGTGTGAGTGAGTGTGTTTGAGTGAGTCTGTGAGTTAGTGTGTGTGTGTGTGTGTGTGTGAGTGAGTGTGTGTGTGTGTGTGTGTGTGAGTGAGTGAGTGTGTGTGTGAGTGTGTGTGAGAGTGAGTGAATGTGTGTGTGAGAGTGAGTTAGTGTGTGAGTGAGTGTGAGAGTCAGTGAGTGAGTCTGTGAGTGTGAGTGAGTGAGTGTGTGTGTGAGTGTGTGTGAGTGTCTGTGAGTGAGTGTGTGAGTGTGAGTGTGTGTGTGAGTGAGGTAGTGTATGTGTGAGTGTGTGTGAGTGTGTGTGAGTGTGTGTGAGTGTGTGTGAGAGCATGTTAGTGAGTGAGTGTGTGTGTGTGTGAGTGAGTGTGTGAGTGAGTGTGAGAGTGAGTGAGTGTGAGTGTGAGAGTGAGTGTGTGTGTGAGAGTGAGTATGTGTGAGAGTGTGTGAGTGAGTGATTGTGTGTGAGTGAGTGTGTGAATGAGTGTGTGGTTGAGTGTGTGAGTGAGAGTGTGTGAGTGAGTGTGAGAGTGAGTTAGTGAGTGTGTGAGTGTGAGAATGTGTGTGAGTGTGAGAGTGAGTGAGTGTGAGAGTGTGTGAGTGTGTGTGTGAGTGTGAGTGAGCGTGTGTATGAGTGTGAGTGTGTGAGTGTGAGAGTGAGTGAATGTGTGTGTGAGTGTGAGAGTGAGTTAGTGTGCGAGTGTGAGAGTGAGTTTGTGAGAGTGTGTGTGTGAGTGTGTGTGAGTGAGTGTGTGTTTCAGTGCGTGAGTGAATGTGTGTGTCTTAGTGAGCGTGCGACTGTGTGAGTTTATGTGTGTGTGATTCAGTGAGTGTGTGAGTCAGTGACTGAGCATCTGGGTGAGTGTGAGTATGTGAATGTGTGTGTGTGAGTGAGTGGGTGAGTGAGCAAGTGTGAGTGAGTGTGAGAGTGTATGTGAGTGCATGTGTAAATATGTGAGTGTGTGAATGCATGTGTGAGTGAGTGAGTGTGTGTGAGTGGGTGTGTGTTTGAGTGCGTGAGTGAGTGAGTGTGAGAGTGAGTGAGTGTGAGCATGAGAGTGAGTGAATGTGTGTGTGAGTGTGAGAGTGAGTTAGTGTGCGAGTGTGAGAGTGAGTTTGTGAGAGTGTGTGTGTGGGTGTGTGTGAGTGCGTGTGAGTGAGTGAGTGTGTGTGAGTGAGTGTCTGTTTCAGTGCGTGAGTGAGTGTGAGAGTGAGTGTGTGTGTGTGAGTGAGTGTTTGAGTGAGTGTGTGTGTGAGTGAGTGTGTGTGTGAATGTGAGAGTGAGTGAGTGAGTTTGAGTGTGAGTGAGTGTGTGTGTGTGAGTGAGTGAGTATGTGTGTGTGTGTGTGAGAGTAAGTGAGTGAGTTTAAGTGGGTGTATGAGTGAGTGAGTGTGTGTGAGTGTCTGTGAGTGAGTGCGTGAGTGTGAGTGTGAGCGAGGTAGTGTATGTGTGAGTGTGTGTGAGTGTGTGTGAGTGTGTGAGTGTGTGTGAGTGTGTGTGAGTGTCTGTGTGTGAGTGAGTGTGTTTGAGTGAGTGTGTGAGTGTGTGTGTGTGAGTGAGTGAGTGTGTGAGTGTGAGAGTGAGTGAATGTGTGTGTGAGTGTGAGAGTGAGTTAGTGTGCGAGTGTGAGAGTGAGTTTGTGAGAGTGTGTGTGTGAGTGTGTGTGAGTGCGTGTGAGTGAGT